>NC_043000.1:65993962-66071462 GCF_006345805.1 Octopus sinensis | reverse complement strand
CCTCAGATATAAAATAATAATTAGCAATATTTCAAACTTGGCACATATAATATCATGGACAAAGTGAAGCCTGTACTGATTGAAAGTCAAAAGTAAACAAAGGTAGGATCCAGTTTTTTTTATTTGCAAAATATGCATTTTTTAAAAGGAAGTAAAATATCTGAAAATTGGCTTTGAAGCTATGATGTTGTGGAGAAAAAAGTTAGAGGTTTAAAAATAAAAAAAAAACTGAGTATTTTTAGCTAATAGTGAGACAAATTTTCTGCATTTAGCAGTGTCAACTTTAAGGTTTTACCCTGTAAAATTTATAGTTTAGTGTCTGACCTTTTCATTGTAGTTTTCTAAAAACCAGAAATACCTAATTTCATTTTAGGTTTCTAAATAAACAGAAACACCTAATAAAATCAACATGTATTATCTTACTGTTTCTTTTGTCTCTTCATTGATTGTATTTTTATCATTTAAAAAAAAATTTTTTATATTAATATATTTGTCTGCATATGTTTACTTTATGCATATTTCAGTATTATGTATACCTGTCATGTATTTGTGTACATCATTAATGTGTGTGTGAGTGAAAATGGGGCAGAGTAAATGGGTATACACGCACACTTCCACACACAAACATACTCACACACGTGCACTCCCTATGAGAAAGTGAAAGCTAACAGTTTGGTTGAGAAAAATGGAACTAAAAAAAATTACGGTCCTGATAGAAAATGTGTACAGCGGGGCATCCATATACAAATTGTTATCTGTACGAACAAATTGAATAACAAACTTTTTTTCCTGAAGAAATTTAAACTCACTTAATGTACTGAAATTTGAGCAATAAACAACTAGCAGACTATGAACACACATAAGTAGCTGGGAGCCCATTTGCTTAGCAAGTTGAGGTTTGAGCAACAAACCATGAGCAAACAACATGCTGGGAGAATGTATACAAACAGTAGACTAAATGAACAAATTGAGTAGTGTGAGGATCTTATAGAGAACATTGTATTCAGCCAGTGAGCTGAAATATGAACAATGAACCATGAGTAGACTATGCATGCATATAAAGTGGCCCAAAGCACATGTACAGTTAGGTTGTTAACATCCATATATGCATATCATGTAATTACTAGTTTTCATATTTTATATAGAAATGGGAATTTCTCACATTTTTGCAAAAAGCATAACCATGGATCAATTGAAGCAAGCAAAAGAGAAACACACACACACATTATCATTTTACATCCACTTTCCATGCTGACATGGGTTGGATGGTGGACATATATATATATGTGTGTGTATGTATATATCTGTATACCATGCCCCAACAAGGCTGGAATTCTTGAGCTGAACCTAATTGAAGTTATGCTAAAATGTGGTGCATGGTACCAGAATTTTTTACTCAAGTCACATGTAACAAACTACACCAAATCATTGCTAGAGTATCTGCATAAGTGAAGTCAAGACCAGCTAGTTTGTACTGGCATAGAGTTGTATAAATTGTAATAATGAAGTCAAACCAAATAGTGATATTTTGAAATCATTTAATATGTATGTTTCACATTTTGAAATGCTTTACCCGAGGAAAGTTTATGTAATGGATGCACTTATTTTATATTATGCAAACCTGAAACATGCATACTAAATGATTTCAAAATATCACTATTTGGTTTGACTTTATTATTACTATATATGTGAGTGTGTGTATATATATATATAATGTATGTGTATATGTATGCATGTATATACATCATAATTATTTAATGTCTGTTTTCCATGCTGGCATGGCATGGTTTCTATGACTGGATGCCCTTCCTAATGCCAACCAGTTTACAGAGTGTACTGGGTGCTTTCACACAGTACACTCAGTACCGGTGCTTTTTATGAGGCACTTGCATCCATAATCCCACAAGATTAGGAATGCTCAGCTGGAGAGGGATGCAGGGGACAAGCCTGTATGTAAGGACAACCACACTTTTATTTAGCTTGGTGTATTTTCTCAAGCACAGTAAACTGCAAGGAGTCTTGGTCCCCTGTCATCCCCTCTGTGAGTCCCAAAGTCTGTAGATCCTTTCTCGCAAAATGCAAAAATATAGATGAAAATATATATTGCAGGAAATTTGGAATAGTTTGATATGTCAAAAGTTCATAACAGTTCAAATTTAGATATGTACACTCCAGGATAATGTTGAAAAGAAGTCAATAGTGTTGATGAAATGTAGTTTGGTAATTAGATCAATAGTGTCACTAGTAAAACCTTGGAATTGATAGAAAAGAGGTGCACAAGTAGTTCTTTACAGCTGTTTCTAGAATTGTTGTATAATTGATATGTACTACATCACTGAAATTTAATGGCACCCTATTTCATTTTCAGAAGAATGATGGTTAGAGTTACAGTGGAAGAAGGAAGTATAAAATAAAGGCAGATAAATGTCTAGTCTTAATATACATATATATTTATGTATTTGCTATTGATAGACAAATATAACATAGTTTCATACCTTTATGTTGAATCTGGGTGTGGCTCAGAATGGACTACCCCTATTCATATGTATTTCAATTACTCATCTAACAAATAATTTTGTTAATGAACAGGACTCTAGAATGGACTATGTTTGTATACAGAGACCCTGTTGCACAAAAAAACTGTTTCACTTTCATGAAAATTCAACTGATATTGAAAACTTAAGAATTGTTAAGAAATAATTATTGATACTTGGTAAAAATAAAGCACCAGCATTAATAGTATAAGACTGGAAAGTAAAAAGAAAAAAAAAACTATGAAATCAACTTTGGTATACAACATGCTCATAATTATACATACCACATACTGTAAAGTACTAAAGTAAGAACCTTGTACCATTCCATAGCCTTGTGTTAAACAATACTTCCTAAACAAAATTTGGTACATGGAAACTGTGCAAAAGCCCGTCTTCACATAAGTCTTGTAAATCTCAATTTTAATTCTGTATTGAGTACTTTCCCTCTTATATTTGTATACACTCAGATACACACGTACACGTACGTTTATATCAGCATAGAATTAGAACCAAATGTATTCAGATAGAAACACCTTAGGTATTATTTTTCCGGCGGAATTATCTCCCTTTAGTTCATTGATCACTGTATTTTGCATTCAAAGGGTAGGTCAATAATAGCAAGCAAACTTGGAAGTATTATGCGTTGAACTATTGCAGTATATAGTTTTTACTTTTTGTTTTGCATGTTTTCTACAATTTTAAACTTCAATTTTTGTTTTTGGTGAGATCATTCTTCTTTTTTGATATTCAAGAACCTTCTTATTAATCTTGCAACACAAATTGATAACTGTAATTCTTATTAATCCCTTCACATATAATTTATAATAATAATAAGAAGAAGAATGAAATTATTGTGTACAGTACTCTGGTGTTAGGAATATATTTGTAAAACCCAAGGGTGTGTTTTATGGTGGTGAAAATTCTACTGCATACTACGCTGGTGTCATAAGGCTAACAGTCTTATTTCTTCAAACTTATTCCTGTGAAATATGTATAAATTAGGAATGTGTTATTCAACACTTTCATGACTGTATTTCCATTGAAATATGCTTCCTGTAGATCACCTTCCAACTACACGGTTTCAGGTTCAGTCCCACTGTGTGGTACATTGGGCATATTTTCTACTATAGCTCTGGCCCGAAGAAATCCTTGTTAGTGGATTTGGGAGATGGAAGCTGAAAGAAGCTTATATATATATATCTGTCTGTCATCATTATTTGAGGTCCATTTTTCAGGCTGGATGATTTGACCAGAGCTGGCAAGTTGGAGAACTGCCCCAGCTTCTAGTCTGATTTGGCTTGGTTTCTATGGCTGGATGCCCTTCCTAATGCCAACCACTTTACAGTATGTGCTGGGTGCTTTTAACATGACACTGTACAAGCACTTTTACATGGCACCAGCATGAGTGTTTTTATGTGGTACCAATATAGGACTCTTGTAGGTCAATCTTCTTCACCAGGGGGAGTGGCCTTAACACTTCTCCTGTGGAATACAGGTCTTCTTGAGTATAGCAAGGTGCCAGGTTTCTCAGTCTTTTGTCATCTCATCTGAAAGGTTCAGCATCCTGAGGTCATCCTTCAGTACTTCATCCCATGTCTTCCTGTATCTCCTTCTTCCATAAGTTCCATTTACTTTGAGAGATCAGCATTTCTGAATGGAGCTGTAGGCATCCGTCTTCATACCACGACCAAACCAGTCCCGTTTTCTTTCTTGCATACTGCATCTAATTCCTTATGCCTAACTTCTCTCTCAATATACTAGCACTCTGTTGGACATATGCACTTACATTACACATCCAGTGGAGCATACTAGTTATGCATGTGCATATATATATGTGTGTACATGCATGCATGTGTGTGAGTGTGTCTGTGTCTTGACATCATGGGATAGTTGTAAACAAGTATCACCATCATACAAGCAGAATCCCTCATTTTCAGTTATCTTTGAGAACAGGTGAGGGTTGGCAATAGGAAGGGTATCAATGATGATGATGAATCAAAAATTATAAGATTTAGAGAAATAACTACCATATTTTCCAGTATACATGTCGAAGTTTTTGAACCAAAATTTACAGCCAAAAAATAAGAAAAAAGTTGGTCAACTAATGCACAGAGTCAACTTTGGATGACCAAATAAATAGTCAGTGTGAAATGCAGAGGATTTGGAAAGATAGGGACAATTTTTTTAATGTTTATACTACACGTCTACACTATATGCCATGCTGAATGTATACTAGGAAATATGGTTACTACACTCATTATTATGTTCCAAGCTGTTGTTTGGAACATAACTTAAGCACGTGAAAACACATTTCTTGTCACTGAAATACTTTACTGTGTACAGAATTATAGATTGAATGGTGATTTTAATAAGTTTGTTCTAGGAACTCTATATCAAAATGTGAGAAACTTAGAATAGATGTTTCTGACTAAGTAAAGAAACTGTTGATATATTTAAAGCTAAGTATGACTGATTATGACATGCGATTAAGATAAGATAAACTGAGAGAATAATCTAAAGAAATAATTGAGGACAATAAGTTATTGATATCCAGTGTTCTCAATTTGTAAGAAAATAACCAGAATATAAAGTATTTATACATTATCTTTTACTTGTTTCAGTATTTAGATGGCAGCCATGCTGGAGCACTACCTTGAAGAGTTTAGTTAAACAAATTGATCCCTGTACTTATTTTAAACCTTGTCACTATTCTTTTAGTTTCTTTTTACTGAGCTGCTACACTAAGGGGACTTGATCACACCAATGCTAGTTGTTGTGCAGTGATGGAGTATAAATGCAAAAATAAAGACACACACCCACACACATGGATATATATTCACATACATACATTTCTCTCTCCCTATATATATATATATCTTTTATTTGTTTCAGTCAACAGTCTGTGACCATGTTGGAGTACCATCTTCAAGAATTTTAGTTGAACAAATTGAACCCAGTACTTATTTTTTTAAGCCTGATATGTATTCTATTGGTCTCTTTTTCTAAACCACTAAGTTATGGAGATGTAAACACACCAGTTGTTAAGCAGTGGTGGGTGATAAACACAGACATACATACAAGTATATATATATATACAGGGTGCAATTTACCCATTGCACCTTGTATAATTATATATATAGGCTTCTTTCAGTTTCTGTCTACCAAATCCACTCACCCAAGGTGCCACACAATGGGACTGAACCTAGGACTATGTGGTTGGGAGGTAAACTCCTTACCATGCAGCTGTACCTGCATCTATCATATATATATATATGACAGGCTTCTTTCAGTTTATATCTACCAAATCAACTCACAAGGCTGTGTTCACTCCAGATTTATAGTAATTGTAGGTGTCACAGTGGGATTGAAACTGAAAACATGCAGTTGGGAAGTAAACTTCTTATCACACAGCCTTGAATATACTTTCCTATAACTTTTATATAAAAATAACTATCCAACTTTTTGATTTGAGCATGAATTTGTGGGTTTTAGTACTAGTTTTCACTTTAATACATTTTGCCCATTTGTACTGTTTTACATCCATTTTTCCATACTGGAATGGGCTGGACAAGAACTTGTTGAGGTAGTATTTTATGACCAGATGCCATCCCCATTGCAACGCTTATCTGTTTTTTCAACTGAGAGATTTTTCCTATTCCACTTTCTTTGAAAGCACAAATCAACAAAATGTGCTATTTAAAGGGAATGTAAACACAACATAGCTGTTTTTCTGTATAGTGCCATGCTAAGCTGTGGAATATAAAAATCCATGCACACACACACCTTTTCTTTTATTTGTTTCAGTCATGCTGGGGCCCCACCTTGAAGAATTTTTAGCTGAATGAATCACCCCAGTACTTATTTTTCTTTCTTTAAACCTGGTACTTATTCTATTGGTTTCTTTTGCTGAACTGTTAAGTTATGGAGACATAAGCGCTCCAGTAATAGCTGTCAAGTGGTGGTGGGAAGAACAAACACAAATACAAAGATATATATATATACGATGGACCTCTTTCAGTTTTTGTCTACCAAATCCACTCACAAGGCTTTGGTGAGTTCAAAGCTATAGCAGAAGACAGCTACCAAAGGTGCCATGTGGTTGAGAAGCAAGTTTCTTACCACACAGCCATATGCATATATGCTATCAATGAAATGAAAACTGCTAGTGGATATCTTCGGTTTCTTTCCACATACTATCTCTTACTCTCTCATCTTTGCAATATCATTCCCTTCCCATCCTTATCACACTAGCTTTCTTGTTCATCTTGAGACATATGCACAAGGTTACTGCTGCTTCATGCTCTTGTTTGATGAGACTAGGGTGATCTCAGAAGTGTTATCATGTGTAGAGCAAACTAGGTCTACTAGTGCTCCTCACTGCTGGTGGTTCGGTGCCAGCCTGTCTAGTGAAATCCCTATCTCCTCCATGTGATATGGGTCAAAAATATAAGTATGGCTGCTCGGTAAGAAGCTTGCTTCCGAACCAATGTGGTCTTGACCAAAGCATTGTGGATGGATTTGGTATAAAAAACCCGAAAGAAGTCCATCATATATATATATATATATATATATATGTGTGTGTGTGTATATGTATCTGTGCATGTCCTCACTACTTGACAATTGGTTTGGTTTGTTTACATGCCTAAGATATAAAATAGGCACTAGGGTCAATTAGTTCTACGAAACCCTTCAAGGTTGTATTCTATCATGGCCTTAGCTAAAAGATTGCATTCTGCAGCTTGTTTAGTGTATTCAGCATTCTAGATGGATAGTTTTCACTTATAGCTGAGGTGTCATGTCTCTCCATACTGTTGCTATAAACTTCAAATGATTACCTGATATCTTCTTATAATTTTTTAATCCCACTGAACTCATTATTTTATTCATTTACTTGTTTCAGTCATTTGACTGTGGCCATGCTGGAGCACTGCTTTGAAAGGTTTTTTTAGTCCAATGAATCGATCCCAGGACTTATTCTTTGTAAGCCTAGTATTTATTCTATTGGTCTCTTTTGCTGAACTATTAAGTTACAGGGATGCAAACACACCAACACCAGTTGTCAAGTGGTGATGGGGGACAGGTACAAAGACACACACACAGAGGCTTCTTTCAATTTCGGTCTACCAAGTCCATTCACAAGGCTTTGGTCAGCTCAGGGCTACAGTAGAAGACATTAGCCAAATGTGCCACACAATGAGACTGAACCTAAGACCATGTGATAGGGAAGCAAGCTTCATACCACACAGCCACGCCTGTGCCTATATGCTGATGTTTTTTTTTAAAATTAATTTCATGGTAAGTACTCTTGTTAATTACAAGATATCTTATTTTCTTTCTTACAATGAGTTCACTTTATGACAATATGTTCAATATGAAGAAACTCAACATACACAAAGCTTACCAAGCTGATGATTGTAAAGCTACACATGCTTACACACAAACACACACTATTTTTACTTAGTTATTGATGTTTCTACTTGAAATAATGGAATTTAAGGACTCTTTTTAAAAAACTAGCTAGCAAAAAGATATATATAAAAAAATTCTTAAGATTTTATTTTCTTTGTAAAAAATATTTAATAAGAATTGATTTACATTTACTTCATAGTTTTATTCATAAAATGCTCTTTGAATGCCATTACTGCTTTCCCACGATGTGATAGACTGTTTTTTAATTCTTTGGGCATTTCAGCATATGTCTGATCAAAGCCATCGGGTTGGAAACAAGGATCCCATCCAAAATCGTTTGGTCCACTAGGTGCCACAATTTTTCCATCTGTTTGACCTTTGAATAGCAAGACTGGGGCTTCTAGATTGCCAGTGGAGAAAGCAAGTGTACATAGAGCATATGCACTTTTGTCTTCAAATCCATGCAGGAGGCGGTGTAAACCTGAGATAAACAGATCAAAATGATGCAGGTATTTCATTAATTTGATTTAATAACAACATCAAAAATATACTTAATTCATGCAATGTCATTTTTATGATTATATTTTAGGTTACATAAAAATGATATGTAAGACATTTTCTGTAACATGTGGTAGGAACTAGAAAGCAAAAGACTTTTTGAAGCCATACTTCTCTCCATTATTTCTAGATGTCTAAAGTATATAGTTAAGGAGAAAACATGGTAATGATCTACAAGACGAAAGGAGACCTAAATAAATATCATTCCATATATTTCTAAACTTTATCATGTCTTTTGTTGATGTTGATATTAGATCAAACCTGATCATGGAGACCTATGATCAAATGTGTGCTGACAATAACCATCTTGTGTTTTATATGTTTAAGACTACATTGTCCAATCTTCAAGATGGTAAGATGGAATATGGGGGAAATTTGACTGTTAAACTAGCAGGTCAAGTGAGCATATAGAAGCTCATTGGCTAGATCCTAATTTTCGTGGCCTTATGTGCTTTATTGCAAGCAATTCTTAAAGTGCGTCAACTACCAACAGCAATTTCTTTGCATCTGTACATAAATATGGAACCACAATAATAGATGCAAAGAAATTTTTGGATATTTAACACTCTTTAAGAATTACCTATGTACATATGTATGTGCATACAGTTAACTTTTACATGAAAATCTTCAACTGTCTTTTTATTTTTATACATCAAATTAAACAGCTTAAAAGACAAAGATAATATTACCTTAATGATTACATCACCAAAACATCTTTATCAAATCCAAATATTTTAATAAAAAATCTTACCTTCTGGCTTTAATTTATTTAAAAACCATTTTATGTATGGTCCTGGCAGTCCACCAAGAGCATTAAAGCAAAGAGAGGTATCTTCTACAACAACTGGACCTTTGACAATTTTAGCAGCTTCAAGACATTTGGCACGTGAAATATCATCACTTTCTCCTTGGTATTCAGGAATATCAACGTTTTCATTAATTAACTAACAAAAATAACAATTAAATTTATTTAATATTTTAGTCAGTAAAGTTTTCATTTTTCAAAAATATTAATATCATTTAACTTCATTTTTGTATCTGGTTTGCAAGATTCTTTATGTAAATTCATGTGTTGAAACATATTTTGTTGTCTGGGGAGAGTGGTACTGCCTTAATATCTAACACACTTACCAGTTCAATTTCCATTCATTATTTATATTTTTTCTTCCAAAATTTTCATTGCTTTTGCAACCTTGTCAAAGATAAAATATAAACAATGAGTGGAAATTGAACCAGTGAGTATGTTAGATATTAAGGCAGTATGACTCTCCAGACACAACAAAATATCTTTTACTATAACCAAAAATTAAGAAATCAGTTTGCTATATCTATTTGTGTATAATGCAAGTGTATATAATCATGTATACTCTGTAAACCTAATTATGAGCAATGAAATCCCAGGAAAACTATCTTCAGTGTTTAGTATACATTAACCTCTCTTAGGAAAAAAAGGAGAGGTGATGGCATTTAACAACAAGGATGGGCTCATGGTAACAGACAAAAGGGATATGGAAGAGACATGCAAAGCCTTCTACATTGGCCTTTTTAAATCATCAGTGAAGTGTGATCCTCCACCACGACAAATCTTGGAAGAAATGCCACATATTCTGGTTAGTGAAAATGAAAATGCCCTCAAACTGATAAAAGCAGACAAAACTCCTGAAAAAGATGGTATAACAACAGACATATGGAGGCAAAGAGCTATGGAAAATCCTTGTTCTACACTTCAACTGGTATCTGAAGAAGGTAAAATATCCTCACTGTGGAAAGAGTTGAATACCATCTTGATTCATAAGAGTAATGAAGAAGATTTTAGAAACTACAGACCTATATACCTCTTATTTCACCTTTATAAGTTGTTTACAAAGGTCAAAGTCACCAGTTTATCAAAACATCTCAATGACCAGCAGCTGAGGGAGCAAGCAGGTTTCTGCAAGAAGTGCAGTCACTGATATACATATTAAAAATGGCTGACAGGTTCCTTGTTTCTCATTGGTTCAAATAGAATATGTGGAAAATGATGAAACACTTAACCCTTTGCTTATCCAAAGCATTTTCATAAATTTGCCCTAAACTTGTCTATGCTTGTGTACAAACTTCTAGTTAGCTCTTGCTTCATATGTTCTATGAGTAATATAAAGCTTTCCTTTCATGAGTCCCAAGTTACTCTGGTAGTTTAAAAAAATTGGGAATGTGTATCATATATGATGCATGGACATATTCCCAATTTTTTTAAACTACCAGAGTAACTTGGGACTCATGAAAGGAAAGCTTTATATTACTCATGAACGTATGAAGCAAGAGCTAACTGGAAGTATCATATATGATGCATGGACATTGGGGAAATATGTCCCATGTGTCACATGTGATTCACAGGACAGACAAAGGGTTAACATCTCACTTGTTGAATAAAGAATTGCCACATTACTATATAAGAAGAAATGTATAAAAAACCACCATCACTCTCGAACATTACATGTAATTGACCATCATACTTAAATGCAGTCTTGTATGCTAAGGAAAATGGGAACTAGGTAGTTGGTTGTCACTGTGGATGTTTTGAGTCGAATATCTGAATTTGATGCAAAGCCAAGTCCAAACTTGAATCCATGTCACAATCAAAGAAGGCAAACAGAAGGAAATCTGCAGCATTTCTGAAGCTGGAAGAAGAACTGTCTGACTAACTGAAGGCTAGCAAAACAGTTGTCATTTGAGTCAGGAGAACACTAACCTACACCTCAGAGCACTAGAAAGAAGATAGTAAAGATGCCTAGCAACTTCATGGCCAGTGCTGGATGAAGCTAGTGCATTGAGGTTAACATCACCCGGAAACAGCAGGCAGAATTTGAAGACAAGTTGCAGGAATTGGCACAGTTGCATAACATGAATTTTATGTAATTACAGTTGTTGAGCTTCAGTACAGAAAGTAAACACTTTCATAATGGAGAAAGATATCCAACTTTATGACTTTGCACCCAGTACATTCTGTAAAGTGGTTGGTGTTAGGAAGGGCATCCAACCATAGAAACCAGGCCAAATCAGATTGGAACCTGGTGCAGCTCTCCTGCTTGCCAGCTCTGGTTAAACCGTCCAATCCATGCCAGCATGGAAAACAGACATTAAATGATGATGATGATTATATATATGAAGAAAAACATAAAATGTAAAATAATTTAACTGGCAATTGGCATGAACATGAACTAGTTTGCTTCCCAATCACATAGTTTCAGGCTCAGCCTCATTGCATGGTACCTTGGGCAAGTGTCTTGCTACTATGGACCCAGACTGACTAAATCTTTGTGAATGAATTTGATAGATGGAAACTGAAAGAAATCTGTCTTGTGTGTGTGTGTGTGTCCTTGTCTTGATATGATGCTGATAGTTGTAAATGAGTGTTATCACATTACAAGTGGTGTACTGTGTTTCCAGTGTTGTGCGATAATATGCCTGGCCATTGGAAAATACTACCTTGCTTGGAAACAGGTGAAGGTTGACAACAAGAAAGGTATTCAGCTATAGAGAAACTACCCCAATGAATTCCGTCTAACCCACGCAAGTATGGAAAAGTGGGCATTAAAATGATGATGATAAATTTCATATGTCTCAGTTCGTTTTGGATATAATCAAGAATTTGGATGATTTAGTAGTTCAATAACTTATTATTATGCTGACATATAGAATATAACAAAAGCCTGAATTATGACAGGAGGTAATAGTTTAAATATGAACACATTAAAAAGTTTGGGTTTTGAATAAATGGAACAAGAATCAGTCCCAGGAGTGTTTGTATCAAAAAAGTCTATGTAAAGAAATACATACTTTATAGGGAAAGTTTTTGCCAAGAATTTGAGTAAATTCTTTTAATTTATTAGCATTCCCTGTCACAAATGTAATTGTTGTCATGTTTACCTGAAAGAGGAAAAACAACAAAATTAATCTCATAGCTATGATAAATCGTTTCTCATCTCTAACACAACAGATTTATAATATCTTAATTTTATTAAACATAGCAAAATTAGTAGGGGAGGTGGTGATATGGAAATGATTTGGCTGCTGTTTCTAACTGGTTGAGTAAATACGTAAAGGCTTCCTTATTGGCTTGTTTTGTGTTTTGTTTTAGGCGTCACCAGCTATGAGCAATGTCCTTTTTAAAACCATCAAGTAACAGATCAAGAAGGCTAATACAAATATTCTGCTCATTTATCTTAGCATAGAGACAAGTTTGAAGTATGTTTCTCACTGTCTGACAAACAGTGTTAGTTTCATTACTCTATTCTAAGTGCATTATAATCTCATCCTTTGTCTTCTATCCTAAACTTTATTGATGCAAATGAAGTAATTGTGTTTGCACGAAGACTGCTCACTAAAAATCTTTCCATTTAATTCCAATACCAGAAACAATTTACATCTCTTCTCATTGCACCAAGTGAACAATGTAAATAGGGATGTTTCTGGACTGACTGGCCCCTCTAACATGCTACCTGGCATAATAACTTCTCTAGTGCTAGAGTCAGGAAAATATGTACCCAGTACACACTGCAAATTGGCGGGTAATAGCAAGGGCATCCAGCTGTTGAAATATACAAGTGAGATGCAATTCTCTGATTTGCTTAGGTATGAATAAGTGCTGGCTCCAACTGTGGTGGTCCATTTAGCTCATACCAGCTTGAAAAGCGTATGTAAAACAGGGATGATGACAATTATTTAAATCCGCACAGCATATTTGTATTACCAATTACTTTTTCTAGTAAGCTCATTTAAGAAAAATAAGTAACATAAAAGAATTTTTTAAAAAACTACTGAAATATTATAAGGAATAAAATATATAATTGGAGATATATCATCATCATCACCATCATCGTTTAGCGTCCGCTTTCCATGGGTTGGACGGTTCAACTGGGGTCTGGGAAGCCAGAAGGCTGCACCAGGCCCAGTTTGATCTGTTTCTATGGCTGGATGCCCTTCCTAATGCCAACCACTCCATGAGTGTAGTGGGTGCTTTTTACGTGCCAGACGTGTCTGGCAAACGGCCACGATCGGATGGTGCTTTTTATGTGCCAATGGCACGGGGGCCAGGCGAGGCTGGCAATGGCCACGAACAGATGGTGCTTTTTACGTGCCACCGGCACGAGGCCAGTCGGGGCGGCGCTGGCAACGGCCACGAATGGGTGGGCAAATAGGTAATTAGATATAAAAGTTAATAAGTAATAGAGATTATATTTAGTCGTATTTTGGTAAATACAGTTGATTTTCATTAATCAAGAATATTTGGTAACTGATGAGTTTCAGATCAAAGACAAACTTTCATTACAGAAATTAGACAACCTTTATGTCTATTCCTGATTAAGATACAATATCATCAATTATAATTGATGATATAGAGTATTAATGTAAAGTTTTTATTTAAATATCACAAATAAATAAAAGAGCTTAATAGTTATATATAATTACAAGATTTCAAGTATAAATATGAATAATTATTCATAATTAGGTTTAACAAAATAGCAAAACAATTTTACATGTGTACTGAAGTAAGAGAAAGTAGAATGATACTTAAAATAAAACATAGACACTTTAATCAAAGTTTGTAGGTGTATCAACATGATACCTAGAGGAGGATTGCAAGAGTGAATAATTAATTCTAGATAGATCAGTTTGCTGAATAGCCTTACTGCAATAAAGATATCTTTATGGTACTGTACCTAAGAAAATTATGGGATGATCATGGTCAGGATGCTTTTAACGACAGAGCTGTTTGATCAGGGTTGACCTGGGAACTGTACAACACAACCATATAAAGATATAAAAGTTCTTACAAAACAATTGTAAAATAGTTAACTGATCCCTATGAAATATCTTAAGTCATTGACTCCTAAAAAAATTTGTTAAATATATTTCCTTAATTTATTTGTTTTCAATGGAGTAGACCAAAACAGACTCTGGTGTTCCCTGCTTGCAAAGATCAGACTTTCTTTCCTCTAAGCCAATTCTCAACATTTTTTTTTTACCTATGGACCCCTTTGATTACTATTTTATTCTAATGGATCCCCATAACCATTTGATGTTTAAAAACTAGTTTTATAGAAACTTCTTTCAAAACTCCTATTTTGTTTCAGACATTGTCTAGACTGAACTATGTAAAACGTTGGAAAGAGAAACCAAGCTGTTTCTTGCAATACATATCAATAGCAAATTTTTTGGTGGGAGGGGCTCTTAAAATGGTATTGTGGATCCCCAATTTACTATTTTGTTGCATGGACCCTCACAAATCTTATATGGATCTCAGTTGAAAACCACTGCTCTTAGCAATGTAATCTTTCAGAAATTCTTGAAATTATCTCCCCTTTTCTTGGAGAATCACTTTTTTTTCCTCCACAGAGAGAATTTTCAATTAAAGATCTTTTGCGTACAGGATTCAGTATATCACCCCTAATACAAGAAACCTGATTTTATGTCAGCGGTTGCCAATGGTCCATTTGAATTACTTCCCTTGGTTTATTTTATTTGTACTGTTTACTTACAATTATTTTACAAGAAATCTTGTAGTCATTTACGTGTTGAGCTATGAGCAAGCAGACGAGTCCCAATTATGACCATCTCGCTTATATATATAATTATATGTTCCAGGCTACACGGCTCGGTTTTATTGAAGAATGTTCGAGCAAAATAATAATAACGTGTATTCAATGCATTAGTATATTATTCTTTCGCTTTCTGGTTTTCAATTCGTGTCAAGGCGAAGTTTCGGATCAGGATACTCATTTTCACTTTTTTTTTTCACCTCGGCTTTCGAAACGATGGTGGAGGCATCTTTTTACGAATTTTTTTTTCATAGCATAAAGAGGTTTTGGGGGGGAAAATATTGAAAAACATCAATACGTGACACTGAAAAAAAAACGAGGAGAATGGTCGTGAGATGTACTAGAAACAACAGCCAAATCTCAGTTAAATAGCACACCTTTTCCTCTGAAAATATTTGCATTTTTTTAAAGCTTAGCCCATGGTTTTTAAGTGCGTAATGCCAGTTAAATTTGGTCAAATTCGGTTCGAAGTGGGGTGGTGAGATGAAAAAAAAAAAAAGTTTCCAAAAAAATTTCATACAAAAATGCTTTCAGAATTTCGAAGGTAGAAAAAAAATTTTGGAAAAATCCCGTCAAAACGGAGAAAATCCAACCTATGTGGGCGTCCCGATTCGAAACGCCGCCAAATAAATATATAAATATATTTGCATGTCGAATGACATTTTTATTCTTAAACAGGTAAATTTTACCAAAACAAGGACGTAACTGGTACTTATTTAATCGAAAGGTAAAGTCGATCTCGGCGGAATTTGAAAACTCAGAACGTTACGGCAGACAAAATACCTATTTCTTTACTACCCACAAGGGGCTAAACACAGGGAGGACAAACAAGGACAGACAAACGGATTAAGTCGATTATATCGACCCAAGTGCGTAACTGGTACTTAATTTATCGACCCCGAAAGTATGAAAGGCAAAGTGAATCCCGGCGGAATTTGAACTCAGAACATAAAGACAGCTCGTCGCCCTATAATAGATGTAAATTTAAGTGCATAAATATATTTCCCTTGCATTAAAGTGTATAAATACATTTTGTTTGCATTTGTGATTATATTTTCATCTTTAAAAACTAGTATTTCACATTTTAAAAACATATTACTGAGGCAGTCATTATTTTGCTTGAACACCTTTCAATAGAGAAGGTTACCCCAATAGGTCTGCTTTTCATTTTTTTTAAATACAGCGAAGTGCGATTCGGAGAGATTTAGCGGCTATTTGTAGAAGAACGAGCGATTACGTAAAAGCTTCCCCGTTCTTTGAAGAGGAGGAATTGTTAGGTCATATGCAAAACGATAAAGTTAAGAACACCAATCTCACCGATATGGAATGATTATTCGAAAAATATACACAGCAGCCATTTACGGTGTTAGACTAATGTTATCACCGAAACATGTTCCGACTAAAATCGGCGTTAGGTCAACAAGTTGACCGCATTTTGTTTAAAAGTTGTTTCGTTGGAAAACATATTACTGGGTATGTCCCGGGAGATAACCGATGAAATGCTAACTTTAATAATATATGTAACACTAGATATGGCATGAGACAACGAATTAAGCTGGGTTTTCGATCTGCTTGAAATAATAGCCAAATTTCCCTCAAATCATTCCACACTGCCATAGAAAGTTTCCTACAAGTAGGTAAAAAAAAACAAAACTAGATAGTCACTGCTGGAATACCTCTGATCGTAGACCGACTCGATCAAGGCTGAGCAACGGCTGAAAACCAAGATCAACTGGATACTAATAGATTTTTCGAAGCTATAGGTTTAAAGGTTGAACTTTTAACTGATTTGGTAAATGAGAAGTATGTGATGTTAAGATGTTTTTGAAAGGGGTGACGTTATAGTACTATTATTGGCATTTAGCCCAAAGTTGGCCTTTGATCAAAAGTGTTTCAACCTTGATCAATGCCGTTTTTAGTACCTCTTCGTTTTTAGGTTTTCATGAAAGTGAAAATATTTACCTGATCAGAACAGGTGTTTTCCCGGTCACCTATGTGCAAAGCTTTGACCATTCCGTTCATTTTTCAATGTTATATAGAACCACTATCTTCAATATGTCTGTCCAATTCCTTTAAGACGCTAAGATGTGATTTAACGAAGATTTGACGGTCATTTCTAGCAGGTCAGCAAGTCAAATGACTACGTAGAAGCTTTCTCATTGGTTCATAGTTGACATATATTGGGAAGCTATGTACTATCAGAAACGCACCGAAGTTTTTTTTGTTTTTTCTTTTGTCTTAGTACGAAAAACAGAGGCGTTCATGACTTTTTTGCAACACCTATTAAGGTGAACGGAAAGGCAGACACTATGGTTTTTAATTGTGGCGGTTGGAAGCAACATAATAAATATATTTATCCTCAAACTGAAGAACTTCTAATAACGCTCACAACTGAGTTTACTATTCTAAAAACATGGAAAAAATCTGATAGCGTTGTTAAAACTTCCTGGCAACAGTGTCGTCTTCAGGAATGAGCACACTAGGGGTTCCAGGGGTTCCACAGATCTGGGGGCCCAGGTCCTTGTGCACTGATTTGCCCTAGGATTTGCCCTGGTAATGGATATGAGGTCCACCCCCTGAGGATATGATGTACATTGTGTGAATATTATATGTATCAGCATCTGCTTTTTAAAGGTCACTTGGGTCAGACGGAATTTTGTGGAGGCGGATTTTCTATGGTCAGACACCCACTCCCCTTGTCACCAATCCTCACCTGTTTCCAACTAAGGTAATATCTGCACATTAGCAGACGTTTTTTAGCAGATGATCTGTTACAACTATCACTCGATGTCAATGAGACAGTAACACACATACGGTGGGCTTCCTTCAATTTCCAATGACCAAATCCACTCACCGGGCTTTGGTCAGCCAAAGACTATTGAAGAAGAGACTTGCCCAAGGTGCCATGCAGTGGCACTGAACCCAGAATGGAATTTTGTGGAGGTGGATTTTCTGTGGCTGGATGCCCTTCCTGTCACCAACCCTCAACTGTTTCCAAGCAAGGTAATATTTGTCCATGACCAGCTGTGTTTTTCATTGATGACAACTTACAACTACCTCACAATGTCATGGTGAGGAGACAGTAGGACACATACACACACACCATGATGGGCTTTCTTCAGTTTCTGTCTACCACATCATCCACTCACAAGACTTTGGATGGCCCAGGGTTATAGGAGAAGACACTTGCTTAAAGTGGCATTGAACCCAGAACCATGCGGTTGGGAAGCAAACTTCTAACTGCACACCCACATTTGCACCTGTCTGTAGTCATGAAAAGATGATTAGATTGTATAATAAATCCTCAGTGAATTCTTGATAATGTCTTAAAACTACTTGTATTTGTTGCCATGTTCCATTTTTCTAATTACAAACTTGTTCCTTATAAATATTTACTGATCTCTAACTTTTCATGCATAAGAGGAGAGAGAGAGAGAGAGAGATGTCTTTTCTATCTTCTTAAATATAATAAAAATCAGAGTTTAAGATTTGTGCTGTAGATCCTGGCAGTCTGATAAGTTTTTATAAATACAAGAATGGTTCAGACTTTCCAAAGTCAACCACAATTTCTTCGTTATGGTAGAAGACACCTGAGGTAATGTACAAGCAGATTTAACTCAAAATGACAAAGTTTCAATGCAAGCTTCTTAACAACACAACCACATCTGTACATTATTAATATAATATAAAAGGTGTAATATTTGTTATTGATAAAATGCACCTTAACTCAGCAATGGCCTGCTGAGTTTCCAAAAGTTCTCTTGCAATGAGTTCAGCTGTATCAAGAAGTGCTGATCTCTAAATGTGGAGGGAATGTGTAGAAAGGATAGACTGAAGATGAGGGACAAAGTCACAGAAGGACTCACAAGGGACTGAGATTTCTGCCAGTTTGTTGTGCCTGAGACAACATATAAAGCTAAATAAAATCATGGCTGTCCTTGCATATAGCTATGTCCCTTACATTCCTCTTTAGCTGAGTGATCCTAATCTTGCAGGCTTGTGGGTGCTGGTGCCACATAAAGGCAGCTGTACCAGTGCATCATAAAAGCACCCAGTACACTCTGTAAAGTGGTTAGTGCTAGGAAAGTCAACCAGCCATAGAAACCATGCCAAAACAGACATAGAGCCTTGGCAGCTCTTCAGCTGGCCAGCTCCTGTCAAACCATTCAACCCCCTTTACCCCTCCCCCTCCAATTTCTTCATTTTACACTTTTTTCTGTAACCCTAACTCTAACCCTAAAACTCTAACTCTAACTAGCATGGAAAATGGATGTTAAAAGATGATGATGATGATATACTTCCTCAAAGCATCCTAAGAAATGTTTAGCTGGAAGGGCATATAATGCCCTATCGATAAGAGAAGCAGAGTGGTTGCTAAAAATTAGATTTAGTTCTCTAATTAAGCCTTTTAATATTTAAACCATAATTTCCCAAAGTGGGCAATATCACTCACTGGTGGGTGATTTCAACTTGCAGGCAGGTGATGGGTGAATTTCTAGAAAATGGTGGGTGATTTGAGACTTTGGTGGATGATATGAACATTTTGTGGGTGACAATGAATTTTGAGAAATTAAGTCTGCATTTATTGATATCTAAGCATACCTAGAATAAAGATGCACTTTTATTAATTTGTCTATTCACATGAAACGTCCCATTGGGATCTTTTCCTCTTGATCGGCAGGTCAATAAATTAGTTTTTTTAACTGAATACTTTCAATACTGGTAGAATGTGTCATACAGAACATCTTTTACTCTTAGTATTGTTGAGAAAAGTTTCTATTTATGAAGTTATTTTGTGTTAATGCTGTCGTATTTCGGTAATTTTAACCAATCAATGACATGTATTCAGCTGAATAAAATTACTGCTGTTGTTTGTCAACAACTATTGGCGGTATATCCCCCCATTTTCTCGCAAATTATTGGGTTTTGTTTTTAAATTTTTAGGGTTAGGGTTAGGGTTTTAAGGTTAGGGTTAGGGTTTTAGGGTTAGGGTTAGTGTTGGAGTTTTAGGGTTAGGGTTACAGGAAAAAGTGTAAAGTGAAGAAATTGGAGGGGACAAGGTAAAGGGGGTTCAGAAAATTTCAAAATTCTGATTCTTGGCAATTCTTGGCAAAAAAAAATTAAGAAAAAAAAATTTGCGAGAAAAGGCAGGATACACCACCAGAAGCTGTTGTTGACAAACAACAGCAGTAACTTTATTCAGCTCAATAGACATCAGTGATTGGTTGAAATTACCGAAATACGACAACTTTAACACGAAACAACTTCGTAAATAGAAACTTTTCTCAACAGCTAGTCGTGGGAGTGGCTGTGTGATAAGTAGCTTGCTTATGAACCACATGGTTCCAGGTTCAGTCCCACTGCATGGCACCTTGGCCAAGTGTCTTCTACTATAGCCTCGGGCTGGTGTGTTTACGTCCCCATAACTTAGCAGTTTGGCAAAATAAACCGATAGAATAAGTACTAGGCTTACAAAGAATATGTCCTGGGTCCATTTGCTCGACTAAATGCGGTGCTCCAGGATGGCCACAGTCAAATGATCGAAGTAAAAGAATAAAAGAGTAAAAGATCGCTAGGAGTAAAAGATGTTCTGTATGACACATTCTACCAATATCTGAAGTTTTAAAGTGTTTAGTTAAAAAAAATTAATTTATCGACCTGCTGATCAAAAGGAAAAGATCTTCCCTTTGTATTAAAAAAGCAGACTTGTTTATTGATCTAATATTTTTGGCGCAGTCATTGAAATGGTTGTCATGCATGCTAAAAATAGCTGCCAAATAGGCCTAGGCCTTAAATCACACTCTATTAAACAATTTTTGTTTTGCATAATTGTATGAAGTCCTGCGTATAGAATTCAAATTCACAAAAATGTTATGAAAACTCCCAAAAATAAAAAAGTTATGTGGGGTTATATGTTGTGTGTAATTCTGTGGTTTCATATCAAAACACAAGTGTTATTTTCAGGATGTTGACAAAATGTGCAGTCACGCACAAAATGACAGCTTTGAAATTGTTTCTTGACTGGGTGAAGATGATCAAACTTTAAGCCTCTGTAACTTTATAAAAACATTTTTCAGGAAAAAGTTGAATAACTCTAGCAATTTAGCATGAAAAGGTACATTAACCCTTTAGTATTTAAACCGGCCATATCCGGCCAAAATAGTTAATCTGTTTTATGTTCAAACTGACCAGATCCAGGCTCTCACATCTACCCTACAATGTTATTCTACATTAGGTAATTACACCATCAAGATCTTGAAGATATGAGATAATGCATGATTAATTCAAATCAATGGGAATCAATAAGCATTATGTTTGATAGAATAATCTGAACACTAAAGGGTTAATGTGCCAAATTAAAAAATTTTTGATAAACTTTAATTTTGAAATGCTGGCAGCCAAACGAACTAGATCTGTATTTACTCCAGTAAAGACATGTCATCTAACTCTGCTCTATTGACTTCTTCTTCTCTTTGGGAATACCATACTGCCTTTTTGATGCCATCCGTGGAAATTTGTTTTCACATTTTCCCTTTACTGATGATGCTTACAGTCAAGAAAATTTGTTGACTGTACAGTAGTGATTATTTATCATTTGGATTTATTCCCTCTCCTCAGGTCAAGCATTGACCAACGAAGCAATGAAACCTTCACGCTTGAAGTATCACTTTGACGCAAAGCATACTGACAATAAGGACAAGCTGTTGTTATCCTTTTTGCAACTGAGCTCCTCTTTCAAAAAGCAAACACAAACATTCAACACGTTACTCCAGGAAACTAGTAAGCAGGAGAATGACAGGTTGATTGTATCATACAACATTGCATTTCTTGTTGTTAAGTCTGGGATGTTTCACACTATTGGAGAAACATTACTTTGCCCAGTTAATGAAAAGAAATTAAGCATGAAAAATCCGATAACATTATGAAGAACATACTATTTAGTAATAGTACAATTTCTCGATGCATCGATGTCAAACATCAGCTCATTAATATTCTCCAGCATTCTGAATTTTCTATACAACTGGATGAGTCAACTGTTGTAAACAATCAATGTTTGATGGTGGTATATATTTGATATTTCCGAGAAAACCTTCAACCTTGTGAGGAAATGCTGTTCACAGAGAAATTGCCACTTGATTCAAAAGGTGCAACTATTTTTCACACTCTCAAGTCTTTCCTTTTTGGACATAATATCCCATTCAGTAATATTCTTGCCTGTGCATCTGATGGAGCCCCTTCGATGACAGGAAGATACAGAGGTTTTTCATCCTTCTCAAATTGTGAAATCTCCCACCAGATACTAACTATTCATTGCTTGGCACACCGACAGCAGTTAGTGGCAAAAAATATGAATGGTAGCTTGAATGATGCGCTATAGTTAGTTATCAGGACTGTGAACAAATTGAAGTCCAGTCCCTTGTCTGATTGAATTTTCCTTCAACTCCAGCTGAGAAATGATGAGGACTATACTAAACTCATATACCATACTGATGTGTGGTGACTATCAAAAGGAAACTGTATTTTACGCTTTGTGGAACTGTTCCATAAAATCATCTTTCTTTGAAGGTACTCCACTATCTGCTTCATTGATGGCTGCAAGGTGCAATATGTTTTTTCTTTGTGATATATTCACAAAATAAAATGATTTGAAACAGAAAAACTCTCATTGATTGTAAATCATTTATCACGATCTTCATTTCGAAATTGGTGCTGTATAAGACTACCATTTCAAAATGTCAATTCCATCAATTTCCACAACTTGATACTTTGAAAGATGAATTGGTTGATGAGGATTTAACTACATCTCAAGTTTAGATCTAAATAACTTTTTTTATTTTAAAAGCAAAATATATTTACCTTAGCTTCAGTGATAGAAGAAAGAATTTCATAGTTTTGATCCCATGCAACAAAAATTTGTATCCAAAAAGTTGTGAGGTAAAATATCATGAAAAAAATTTAAGGCAAAAAAATGGATTTAAGTATAATTATTTTATTTTAAAAACAAACTGTACTTTAATTAAGCTTAAATGATTGAGCTCAATTCAAAGAATTTCATGGTATCAATCTCATGCAATGAAGTTTTGAAAGAAAAATGTTAAGAGTGTTTGTTTCCCAAATTTATAATACAGTTCTATACTTTTTTTATGAATATAGTTCTATAAGGGGACTTTTAATAAATGTATCTGGCATCATTGAGGTAAGGAAAAAATTATCAATGATACAGCTAACTTGCAATTAGTTTAATTAAGTCATCTGTATTAATTAATGCAATTATATTATGAAAATGAAAAAAATGAAAATATTATTTAGAAATTTTGAAAAAAATTTTTATTTATTTTTGTGAGTGGAAATGTACATTTTGTTTGAAGTCAGCATAAAGTGAAAGAGAGAGGAAATGGACATGGATGTGTGTATGTGTTGATGGAGGGGGTGCTACACAGAAAGTGTGTGTTGTGTGTGTGAGAGAAAGGGAGAGAGTGACAGCGTACGTTTTAAAACTTATTTTCCTCACATCTTTTTCAGTGAATGTGTGAGTGATGACTGAGAGAGAGAGAGAGAGAGAGAGAGAGAGAGAGAGAGAGAGAGAGAGAGAGAGAGAGAGAGAAAGCATAAATTTTACTTAGCTACTTATACATACAAAAAAAAATTGTCATGAGAACACACACCTTCACTCAGTGACTGACTTTTCCTCTCTCCCTCATACACACACAACAACACACACCTTCTCTCTCTCTTTCTCACATACACACGCTTTAAATTTATTATTCAATTTTCAATAGGGTAAAATTATTAATTGACCCATTATTAATTAACATAATAGCATAGCCTGGATAAAATATAGATTACATGGAAAAATGCGAGCAAGAGAAATAATATTCTTAAGATTATAAACCTGGAAAATTACAGGTCAAGTTACTATGCTTGGAAAAGTTCAGGACAACTTATTATATCTGGCAAAGTAAAGAACAAGAAAATTTTTACTTAAAATATTGAAGCTAAGGATAAAATGTGAATATCAAAAACTATTGGATTTTAATTTACAAAGTAACATTATAATTAAAAAAGGTACCATCATTTTGTGAAAATATTGACACTAGAATACTTAAGAAATGAGACCCAGAAGTATCAATAAAGCTAAAGTTTTAAGCAAAGTAGAATTGTATATATGTTAGGCAAATTCATTACGTAAAGAATAGGTAATGGGTCAAGACTAAAAATGTGAAGAATTGGCAATAACTCAAGCAAATTTTACTGTGAATTTGTTGTTATAGGTAGATTTTACTGTAATATATAACTAATTTTTGTATTATTCTATTTATTGTACTAATTATGTACTACTATTATTTTTTATAACTTATTTTAAAATTTCTAATTATTAATTAATAATTAAAAGAATTAATTTTTTTAAAGTGCAAGTAATAATTTAAAAAATTAATTTTTTTTAAAGTGCAAGTAATAACAAATAGAAGTATTAACTTGTAATAAAATTTTTAGTTTTAATAAAAGCTAATATTTTCTAAATCTAAATATTTTATTTGAAATTTTATCCTTAGCTGCAATGTATATATATAGACACACACACATACATATATATACATACACACACACATACCTTTTACTCCTGTCTCTGATTTCTTTTTCTCTTATTCTGTGTATGTGTAGCAGTCGTCTTTTATTCTAGGCTTGCCACCAAGTCTAGAATGTGTGCTAATCCTATTCGTCTTACGTTCACTCTCTCTGAAACTACTTTTTTAGTCTCTCAATATGATGTAAATATGACTGGAGAATTAACCAACCAACCAACCAATATTTCTATCACCTATTATTATTATGGAGAGATTTTCAGGCTTTTACTATAGTAGAAAAGATTATTATGCAGAGATTTAATCTTTACATTTTATTTACATTCTAATTAAAATGCATAAAAACAAGTATTTCATTCTATGTTTACACTCAGAAAATAAAGGAACCTCAGCTTTTATCTTTCACTTGTTTTAGTTCTTAGACTATGGCCATGCTGCCTTGAAGAATTTTCAGCTAAATAAATTGACCTAAGTACTTTTTTTTAGTCTGGTATTTATTTCATTGGTCTCTTTTACCAAACTCTAATTCATGGGGGATGTAAACACTCAAACACTGGTTGTCAAGATGTAGAGTTGGGGACAAACACAGTCACACACACATATACAAAAGATATTTCTAAGGTTTCAGAGAATCATGTATTTAAATAGTGAAAGCGTGATGGTTGGGTCAGTGATGGCACTGCTGTGTACAATGTATAACAACAAATACGTATGCACTAAAGTAAATATGGATTTGTTCTGCAGTTATGCATACATTCACAAGTGACAGACTGAATTCACAAATTATCAATGTCACACATGGGTATACTAACTGCACCTGTTGCATTGCCATTTGTAGACTCCAGATCCAAATGAACTGCAGGTTCTGAGTTAGGTGAAGCATAAACAATAGCAACAGATGCTAGTACCAGATGACTCAGCAAACAGCTGAGTCAACTAGTACTAAGTGCTTGTTCCTGAGAAGTCCTAATTATTAATTCTTACCTGTATTCACCTGATGAAAATGACTATTTTTTGCATGTTCATAAAAAAAAGAAAGAAAAAACACGTATGAAACAGATGTAGTGAACCACAATCTATCTGTTGATACACAGGGTTGGCCAAAAGTCACCTGGCAGTAAATCAAAATCATTTAATTCCAAGATTTACTCATATTTAACAACTGAATGAATTTAATAAAAGCAACTAAATATGAAACATCATGAAAATTGCTCAAACTGGTGTTAGTTCAGCACAAAGGAGCAACAAAATAAGTACTAGACTCCAAAGAAAAAAATATACTGGAGTTGATTCACTGGACTAAAACCCTTCAAGGTGGTGTCAAAGTATGGCCACAATGACTGAAACAAGACAAAAGATACACCCAACCTCAATATTCTCTTTCCCTAGAACCATTTGCTGTTAACGTCAGTCACTTACTCCTACCAATGTCCCCCTCCAACTCTATTTCCATCACTTTCTCCGCAATCAGTTTTATATCATCATACTCTCACAACTGTCACCTACCTATTCTGGTTCTTCTGTCATCTTTCACTTTTTCATTCCCCTTGAGAGGACAAGCATTTATAGTATTGAGGGCTCTCTAGTCTCACTAAATACAAGGCAACCTCACTAATGCTGGTGCCATGACAAAATGCTTTCAGTACACTCTGTAAACTGTTTCATGAATGAGTGGAAACACATAAGGTGGAGAAGATCCTTTTATCTTGTCCAAAGACATGGCAATTTCTTTGGTGCTAGTTCCTAAAGCAAAATCCTTCCACCACCCTGAATTCTGTAAAGTAGATGGTGATAGGAAGGGCATTCAATCATAGAAACTAAGCCAAAATTGAATTTTTAGATTTATTTCACTAGCTCTTTACTCTCTCTTTTACTTGTTTCAGTCATTTGACTGCGGCCATGCTGGAGCACCGCCTTTAATCGAGCCACTCGACCCCAGGACTTATTCTTTTGTAAGCCCAGTACTTATTTTATCGGTCTCTTTTGCCGAATCGCTAAGTAACGGGTTGTCAAGCAATGCTAGGGGGACAAATACACACACACACGCATATATATATACAACGGGCTTCTTTCAGTTTCCGTCTACCAAATCCACTCACAAGGCTTTGGTCGGCCCGAGGCTATAGTAGAAGACACTTGCCCATGGTGCCACACAGTGGGACTGAACCCGGAACCATGTGGTTGGTAGACAAGCTACTTACCACACAGCCACTCCTGCTGTATATAAAATTATGAAAAACATTGCATTAAAAAAGATATGATACACTATTTACAAAGAAGAGAATAAAAAGTTCTCAGGAATGGAATTAAGTAGTTCATAATTGAGGATGCACTATTCAGGCTGGTGAGGCCATTGAGAAAGATTATAGTAGAAAACTACCATCCTTCTCATGTTGGCCTGTAAGAGGAGCACTTTATGCAAGTCATTGAAATGTAGGAGTAAAATATAAATCCTCTGACGTGTCTAGGTGGGTCATAGTTCTAAATAACACAGACCATAATTTCAACCCCTGTGTCACCACAGAAAGATAAAATGATGATGAGAAACAAATAAAACAAAGAGAAAAGACACTGTATTTGAAAAAAAAAATACAAAAAACGAAACAAAAATAACCTCATTTTATTATTACAAATCTGTGACATTTTTTCATTCAAGAGATGAATTTTGACCAACAAAATAATCTTTCTCTCATATAACAATGTTTCTAATATCCCCTCATTTTCACAACTGTTTTTGCTGATTATCTGATTCATTTTTCACAAACCCTAATTAACACTCAACACATTCCTTCATAGTTTTCATAGTCCATCTAATTACAATGATACAGAATTCTAAAAGTTATATACAAACAGAGCAGTTAGGTTTTTGAATGGAGAGGGATTCCTTTTTTCAACAAAGGGGCAACAAGCTCTAAAATTTTCCAATCATTTATTACTCTTGTCCAGTAACAACCAAAATATAATTTGTAAACTAAAAACAGTTGTTCACTTCCAAGTTTGTTTGTAAAAAAATGTCTCTTCTCTTTTTTACTTTAATTGATCTTTCTTCATTTGTCATTTCATCACGTGTGAAATAAAAATGTTGGTTCCCAGCATATTCACTCCTTAACTCTTTTGATAGCAATGTCTGAAGCCCATCTTGCTTCTGGTATAAACTTCCTGTTTTAAAGTGATCTAAATTCAAATTTCACATCAAAATTTCAGGTTAATTTGTCCCAAACATCAGCTAAATAACAAGGTTATTTTACTATATTCTTCATTATTGAATGAAAAACTATATTTCAACAAAATGTTAAAGACCGAGTCATTTCTCCGATATCATCAGGTTTTAGGTATTCTAATCAAACTAATATTTCATCATATTCACCCTCAAATCAAAGCGTAATTGAGTTATTTTTCAATGAGAATTACACAATATGCATGTAGGAACTTCATTCTGAATTCTTTTGAAATTACTTCATAAAGATGAAGTAAAAGGAGGAAGCTGCAAACAGAACAACTGCGTACACTTTCTATTCAGACTTATATTGAATGTATTGTTAATTCCAATCCTTTGCATTGACTTTTCATATGCTGCTTGTATAACTATCATTAATCGAAGTTGTTTACATCAGTGCCTCTCATTTTCAACAAGGCTACTTTCTCCAAGTTTGTAAAGGTAATGTTGATTATCCATTAAAAATTATTTCTTGTATCAGGTCTCCTATATTTGTTTCACAAGTGGTATATTTGTAGTCCCATGCTTGCAGTTTTCCCACCTTCTATATCTCATATCTATTTCCCTGTTGTTCACTTTGCATGCTAAGTTAAAAAAAAAGTTTTAAATTTCCATGAAGGAATAGAAAACTATTACTTACCTTGTTTTATAAATCATACTTGTGCTTGACAAAATTATAACAGATTTCAAATATTGGAATACATTTTCTAGTCTTAAATTTTATTAAAATCTAGGTGCATTGAAGTACACCAATGTCCTGTGGAAAACCTTTTGAAGACTTCTGGTATAAAGTTTGGAAACTTAGACAACAGCAGTAGTAGTGTGAGTAGTAGAAATGTGTAGGAGATATGATCTAGAATATTTGTATGTACAGCAACAGCATAGTCTCAAACATGTGAGCAGTACTTTTAAAGTGCAGCTTACTTGGGCTTTGTAAAAGGATCACAAACTGTTTGTAATTTAGGGTAGTGACTGGCCTCTCTGGTTTTCTGAAAGACCAGAGATTATGAAGCTGTTTAACTGCAGCTATTCACTGATTCTCATGTTTCTCTCGAGCACTGTGCATCTAGAACTACATTATTTAGTATTCCCTTTCCTTTTCAAGAAGGGTTGTAATTTGGAAGATTTCACTATTTTGAGCAGGTTAAGAGAAAATATTAGGAAACATTGCTCTATCAAGGACACTTTTTTTATTTAAATGGATTTTTCTACAAACCTCAAGATTTTCTTAATTTAACTCTAAACTGAAAAATATGTAATTATCTTATTATGCTGCATTGTAACTATGTTAGAATGCAGCATTTAAAAATTTTGAACATATCTCACAGGTCTCCACACTAACTTTTATGTATTGCCAGAAAACTGCAAAATGCCAGGTCCCACCACTGATGATCCTAACCTGGTCTGGACAAAATCAGAAGTAACACTGGAAACCCAAAGCACCTCTATGTGCAATTTAATCATTGGAACTGCTTGAAAGTGCAAACTTTCTTGATATCTTTTCTTTTGATGATGCTGTTAGTATGAAAGATTACATAAAAACAGAATGATTAGATAAACATTACCGATACCACATACCTAAGCTAGGAGCTGCAGTTTATTGTCCAGGAAAAATGCCTTTAAACATGTTAAAAAACATAATATACTTCAAAGCTAGGTGAAATGAAATTACCCCAGAAGCAAATATGATAGTGGTAGTTATGTATTTCATGTAATTTCAGTTTATCAATACACCAAACTTAAGTCACTTTCAAAATGAAATTGAAATATCCAGCCTGAAGTACATAGATTGTATAAATATTATTGGTTTATTTGCAATGGCACTGCACAAGTAGAATTCAGATTATGCAACAGAAACAGCTTTATGATGTAAGCATTAATAACACCACATACTTAGTATATGTATGATGTTTAAACACCAGTTTTTAAAGACAGGAAGTAAACATTTAGCTGATTCATCAAATATATTGTTATAAAACATCATTAAAAACAATTTCAATATTTAGCATTAAGTTTGCTTATATTTAACAGGAAAATTTTTTAATGCTAAAAAATAAAGTTCTTGCACATAAAATGCCATTAACTTATGTACACATTTACTTTCCAGTGTTTAGTTTTGTATAAACTATTCTAAAAATCAAAATAAATCCAATATTACAGGTTTTGAATAATGTAAGTGTAATTTGAATTAAAACAAAAGTGATAGAAAGAAAAGTAATTTCTAAAGAGTGAAAATCAAATAAATTTTAAAAACTGACTAAACAAAAACTAAATTTATTAAAAGAAAATCATCAGAAATAGTTTCCTAAAATAGGCTACAATATTGTTAACAAGAACATACACTGAAGTAAATGTTTAACATATTTAATGTTGAGAGTACTAACATGCTAACTAGAAATAATTATGTGGTGAGGAAAAAAATAGCCAATGACTAATATTGTTTTCTTATTTTTAGCAAGTATGGAAAATAATTCAAACATTATTTTATTTACATTTGATGGATATTTGTCCTCATCTTGTTTGTTGTTAACATGTTTCGGCTGATATAACCTCCAGCCTTCATCAGGTGTCTTGGGGAAATTTCGAAACTGGGTTCACATTCCTAAGGTATTTTTCAATGTTATTATTATTCAGGTCACTGCCTGGAATCTAACTTGGAATCTTGGGGTTAGTAACCTGCGCTCTTAACCACTATGCCAGTGGGCATACGTAAATTAATGTACATAATTCCTCATCTCTTAAATAAAGAACTGTATAATTCAAACATATTTCAGCATTATTATGACCTCATCAGCAAACATTTCACCATACTTACAGATGCATTAATGAGAGATTCATTAGGTAAATTTAAAATACTGTACACTTGCTGGTTTAAAAAAATGGTAAGGTTTACACTTGCTGCTAATTTGCAATTAGTATGTTATTACCACTATAAGATAAATGTCTGATGCTTTATCTTATACTTGTTGCAGTCACTGGACTGAGGTCATGCAGGAGCACTGACTTGAAGGGTTTAGTCAAATAAATCAATAACAGTTGTAATTTTATTTGAAGTTTGGTATTAATTCTATCAGCCACTTTTGCCGAAGAGCTAAGTTACAGGGATATAAACAAACCAACAGTTGTCAAGTGGTGGGAAGGGACAAACACAAAGACGCACACATATATCTACACATGATGGGCTTCTTTCAGGTTGCATCTTCTGAATCCATTTACAAAGCTTTGGTCAGTCAGGGGCTATAGCAGAAGACACTTGCCCAAGGTGCCATGCAGTGGGACTGAACCCAAGGCCATGTCTGTGCCTACAGGTTGAAAAGGAATTAAAAATAAAAATTTAGGAAATTTCATTTCACAAAATAAGAATTCAATTTGCTGAGTTATGTTGTTTTCTAATTTTCAATATGAGAGAGATATTTTTGGATAGATGATCTTAATTTTTACAAAGACAATTTGAAATAAATCAAACAGAAAATTATATGATGATCAACTGTAATTTGATAAAATTTATTGAATAAAATGTAATTGAAGAAGTTGTTTTCTGATGATTCTGAAGAATGTGTAAATCTTTTCATTAAAATCATACATGTAAATTGAAAAGATTTTGAAAGTAATTTTAATTGTGCAAATAAATACATGGAAGTAAGAGGATAATAAGTAGTAGTAATAGTAGTAATGCTAATAATAAAATATTGATGAAGATAATGATGACTTCTTTATTAGTAATAATTTCTTACATTGTTTTAAAGCCTGAGAATTTTAGAGTGGGGAAACTTGTATAATGTATGCCTTTCCCAAAAGCATTAGCAATGTAAATGAAGTGAAACAGCCCTGACTAGGATTTAAACCAGGTTATGGATCAATACTAAAAAGCTTACCTCTATGTTATACCACTCAGCCTTTACAAAATAAAAATAACTTCCTATGACTGCGAACCAAACCAATGATATATAAATGGAGGATATACAGCCGGAATCAAATTTACACTAGAGATGAGAGGCATAACCAATGCTGATGGGATCTGAACAGAGAAACCTAGGACAATGAACTAAACAATTTCTAACATAGGACCAAGGTCAGGAATTGGAGGAGAGACAGTCAATTATATTGACTCAAGTACTTGATAGGTACTTTATTTTATTGATCCTGGAGGGATACAAGGCAAAGTTAGTCTCGGTGGGATTTGAACTCAGAATGCGAAAACCCAGAACAAATAACACAAAACTTCTGTTTGATGTTCTAATGAATCTAATTAACCCCCTCTACTGAACTAAATAATGTGAAGCACAAAAGTCGACTTCCTCGCAGCTACTAGAGCAATAAATGAACCTGGCAGGATTTGAACTCAAAACAAAAAGATACCTAAGTAAATACCATGAGGTATTTTATTCACTGATCTACCAATCCTGATAGTGCTTTATTTCAAATTGGTCACAGAATACAAATTTGTAGTAGTTGTCCAGGGTATATTCTTACTTAGTGCTATGTAAGTAAATGAAGATACTTAGTATGTTGCTCTACTGCTTCTGACAACTTAGAAAATAACAAGTGTTATCTTTTGACTGAACACAAGGATAACTTTTGCAAGGGAAAAGAGCTGATTAAATAGAATCCAGTATATTATGAGTTACTTATTTTGTCAATCCAGTGGGGAGGAAAAGCGAAGTTGATCCTGGTAGGAAAGGAGCTAGGAATTGAAAGAAACAAAACTATATACTGTAAGACATATAGACTATCAACTCAGCTGCCTCCACCATGATGATGATGATGATGCTGATGATAAAGACAAGGATGATGATGATTTCTTTCATTGGCACAAGGCCACAAATTTGTAACCCAGCACATAAATAGGTGCATATCAATTTTAGAATCATGAAAGGCTAAGTTGACTCTGATAGGTTTGAACTCAGAATGCAGAGGAGCAGAACTAAACATATGAAAGCTATTTAGTTTGATATGCCAATCCACCACCTTTATAATGATAACAAAACAACAGCAACAACAAAAACATGATGATGACAAGAAAGCCAAGTTACCTTCAACCTTTGGTTTTTTTTTTTTAAAAAAAAAAGTTAAATTTATTATTTATGGTTTGATATAAACCATTATAATTACATTAAATGATAGTTGCATTGGTAATTTTGTCTTATGAGCTGAGAAATGAAAAACAATTATGAATATTGTTTATACTTTATATTTAACTTAATTTTTGTTTAACTATATCTATTGTTTTTTTCTGTTGCTCCAATTTGTCTTTAAGACGTTGGATTCGAGCTAATTCCGGGGTGAGTCCCACATTAAACTTATTCAGTAAGGCACTATGGTGTGTACGAGTAATATTTGCTTCTTGATCAGTTTCGGAATACTTAGGTTGTATTGTGAATGAATTGTCATTTGCTGAAAGATTTACAGGAGAAGGCTGAGAAAGAGAAAATTTGGGGCTAGTTTCAGTATCATCTGGGGAAGTACCACAAGGATGACAGACTTCTGTCACATCACTCGAAGCAAAAGTTTGTTCTAAGTCATCTTGAGAATACATAGAAGCCTGGCTTGTTTTAGAAAAAGGTGACATATTTGATTCAGAAAAATTATCACATTCTGTAGAGTCTAAGGATGGTGAAAGTGGTTGTTGTAAGGATACGGATTTTGAGGGGACCAATTTTATTACATCTGAACTATTATTAACTAAAATGGGTACAGGTGAGCTCGGTGGGAGCTCTGTTACATTATCAAAGGTCTTTTTACAATCATGTTTCTTAAATATATTATTTTCTGAGAGAACATCATCATAATCTACTGATGGTTCCTTTATAATTTTGTCCTCATCTATATTATCTCTAACACATTCCTTTATCATATTACTGCATGAAAGGAGAGAACCCGTTGTAAGAGGTAATTTTGTTTCATTGGTAATATTTTCTCCATCTGTGCCACATGGACACTTAAGAACTTGTCGTTCAAGAACATCATTTGAGTGTTTAGAATGAATCTTAGAAGTTTTCTTCCTTTTTTTCCATGCTTTATTTTGAGCTACGATTTTTCTTTTCTTTCTCAAGCATGGTAATTTGATTTCTTCTGTAGCTCCCATATCTGTTTGTAAATTACTGGAATGATCATCCATGAGTGATACTGAATTATGGGAAGGGACCTTAGTATCCATTCCAGTTAGTCTGGTTGTCTGTGTAGATAAACAATATTTACCACGTCGTTTTGAGGATTTTCTTCTCCTGAAAGATTTTTTTGATGCTTGCAGAATGTTGTGTTTGGCTACTGCAGAAGAATTTTTCAAGAGACTATTATCACAGGGAGGTGTTCCAGTCTGATAAGTATGGTCATAATTTAGAGTCCCAGAAACTGGTCGTACTTTTAATTTTGCTGGACGCCCTCTTTTACGGCCAGGAGGACGAGAAACAGTTGTTGAAGAATTATTTAGTGTGGAGAAGTTATTCAAAGAGGTTTGGTATTCATTTATTTTCTGGGTATTAATTAAATCAGTGCAAATGTTTTTTATATCCAGTGTATCTTTCAATTCAGTTTTACAAGTTACAAAATTTGGATTTGAACTGCAGTTACTCACAGTTGTTGATATAAGTTTTCTGGCAGTCTTAGATTTTATATCAAAACTATTTTCAGTAAAGTCGTGATTTTTAAAAGGCTGCCGAGCTATTTTTTTCCAATTGACAGGTTTCTTACAAACACTATTTAACTTTGAAGAACTCAAACTTAGCCGAACTTTTTTCTTACGTGATGATGCCATATAAATAGCATCAATGATATTTTGAATATTCAATTTCTTTGGGCACTGAAGAACTGGTTTAATATCTTTTGATATGTTTCCCTGATTTCGAGTGAGTTTCTCTTGGATTTCTATGATCAATGAATTCATTGAACCAGAAGTCTTTACCTTTTGGAGCTTAGCCTTTTTATATTTTCTTTTTAACAAACGCTTACCAAACTGAGTTTTTACACATGGTTTCTCTGAAAGCTTGAAAGAACGGTCTTTAGGAGGGCGTCCCCTTTTCTTAGGAACTTTTTTTTCTTTCTCTGACTTTTTTCGTGTGATTAGCCGGTCATTGGGATCAAGCATAACAACACGATCAGTAGTAGTTGGTTCATTATAAAAAGATTTCACTTCTTCTAAAGAAGGAGCATGTTCATAATTAGACTGTTTCTTAATATTTTTCTTAATGGTTAATTTTGACATTACATTATTTGTTAAAGCTGAGTTAATGGTGTTATTCATAAAACACTCATTTTCTTTTAACAGCTGCATTTTCTCATCAAAAGTTTTCCGTTTTCTCTCAATTTTATTTTTCCCAAACTTTTTCTTTTTTATGATAATCTCACTTTTTGATGGTAACAGTAACTGTTCAGGACTTTTTGTTAGACAAGAAATATTCCTTTGCTGTGAAATAGTTGTTTTCTCTAAACCTTCTGCATTTTTATATCCCAAATTCTTTGGATTAGGAACCAATTGATTATTGGAGTTGCCTTTGAGAATTCCATTTTTACAAGCATCATTCTGATTCTTTGTAACTGGAATCATATTAGAACTGCAATTCATAGAGAGAAATTTTTCTTTTGGAACTATTTCATATTTTAGTTTACCAATAATGCTGTTTTCAGTAGAAAATGGTGGTGGTGGTAGTGGTGATGGTGGCAGTGGTGTTATCAAGGCACCAGTATTTGATATTGCTGCTTTGGAACTCAAAGCAGCATTATTTGGTGCTTTTGAAAATGTGTTCAGTGAATTTGGCACACTTTCATTACCACAATTATTATTGAAAATTGGCAAGCTTTCCTTGTTTATATCTGCATATGAGTTTGTATAATTTGCTGTTAGTTTGTCATTAGATAATTTAAAATAATTATGTTCTGTATCTAGAGTTTGAGAATGAGTATTTAAAGTCTGGGAAGAATTTGGCACACCTGGATTGCCATAAAATTGTGGTTTCATCACAGGAGCATGAATAAAGCTTTCACTTCTCAGTTCTGGTTGCTTTAACAAAGAAACATAATTCCCTGAAAAATGTTTCATTTGAAGAGTATCTGACTGTATAATGTTTTTATCACTAAATTCAGTTGGGTAATCTAAGTTACTGGTGTGTAGAGAAGCTGGTTTTTCAGTTTTGATCATTTGATTATCATCTTTTATTAATGGTCCATTAGAAGGACGCTTAAACAAAGGTAAGGACCCAACACTTGATGCTGTTTTCATGAACTGCTGCCTGCATCTTTTTGAACATTTTATAGACGTGACAAGTCTATATGGAAGATCTTTTAAATCTACAGAGCCACAGTAACCAAGTTCTGACAATACAACACAGCAGTGAATACTTCGAGCTATTTCAAATAAAATAGTATAGTGGTTTATAGATTTTTTATATTTGGATGACTTAGCCAACATACAGCTAAATAATTTACCGAAAGACAATTTTCGATTCTTTTTAAGCCCTGCTGCATATCTTGAACGGTCTGGTAATGATGGTGCCATATTGTCTGTGTGATTTTGAAGCAATGTAGATGATAACTGTGTGTTTGTTTGATACTGAGGTTGTAAGTTGGGTGGATAGGGATCATTTTGTACAAAACCATATCCATCTTCTCGTTCAAGTTTAGGAGGACTCATATCTCCAGGAACGTTTGTTGGTGTACAATCATCAAAGAATTCTTCTCGTTCTTTTATTACTAGAAGGTTTGAAGGGGATTTTTTCTTTTTATTTGAATTTTTTTGTTTTGATTTAACAGAGGAAAAACCTGGTGCAATCGTTAGCTTTGGGGGAGAAGAATATATCTGACGTTTAGAAGGTACTGGAGGTATTTTCATGTCCCGAGAAAGAATTGGGCCTTTATTAGAATCAGTGCAAATCTCTAGAGTGTTCTGATTAATACTTACATTCCTGTGTGGTAAAATATTTGATAAAGTTTGTTTATAATCTGCAATACTAATTGGAACTGGATGGTGGTCTGATATAAAACTAGTCTGTGAAATAAACTCTTGGGATGGGGAATGCAAAGAATAAGCTGGGATGGAACTGGAGTTCATTTTGGAATTGGAGGGTGCCATGCTCCACAATGATCGTGAAGTACTCGTTAATTGCACTGGAGAGAAAGGAACAGTAGATTTTATGGAAGCAGGTATATCATATACTTTTGGAAAGGATTTCCTGGCCCGTGGACCATAAGGTCGTTTAGGATCGACCTTTTTTTGAGAAATGGATTCACTCTTACTAAAACTTAACCCAGAAGATGTATGAGGCACTGTTGGTGAATTTAACGAGGTTTTAGCATTGTCCACAGAAGAAAAGTTACATTTTAGTTGATTTGAACCATTGTTTTCAGATAGAGAACAATTCATACCATTGTTTACAAGAGTTGAAGGAGCACATTTCTGTGTTAAACAGGCAGTCTTTAAGTTACAACTACCAGTAATAATTTTAGAATTTTCTGATGTTCCAGTAATATCTCTATTTCCCCTGATGTTCTCTACAGATTCTCTCAGTTTAGCACACTGAGTAGCATAGTCACTTGCATTCTCTGCAGATTTTGGTAAAATAGAGACATGCTTTCTCACATGCACATTTGTTTCTTGCAAATTCCCTACTTTATTTGGTACAGTCATTTTGGCGGCTGTTGGGAGAGGTGCACCAGAGAGTTTATCAGAGTCAGACAAATCTGATTTGACTAGTATCTTATCATGAAGGGGTGATGAATTAGATGTTACTGACTGATTAATTCGATCAGCTGGGTTAGCTGCCTGAGAAGCAATTAGCTTGTTTTGACTTGATGAAATAGCTGTTAGAGAGGGATTTATTAGAGATAAATCGCTTGTACCAGATGTTGGAATGAGCAAATATTGTTTAGGTTGCATTTTAGATTGTGTTTGTGAACCAGTAGTTAATATAACCATTCCAGGTTTATTATTGGAAATCTGATATAAAATTTGATTGTTATCAGCAACTGATGTGGTGGTTGTTGTTGTTGTTGTTGTACTTGATGTTACATTAGATGCATTGCAGTTAATTTTTACAGAATGGAAGTCAGGTGGATAAGTTTTGTCTGTTACTAACAGTAGCTTCTTAGTTCCATTTGTTGGGGAAGTGATAGTGATTAGGGAGTGAATATTTGATTTAATAGCTGCTGGTGTATGGGGCTCAGCTGGAGATGAAATAGATAAGCCTGTCTGTGTAGCATCTGACTGTGACTTGAGATTTGTCTTTGTAATAGTTGAAGTTTTTTTAACACGAATAAATGGCTCTGCTGGTGCTATAACTTTTACTGCTCTGGGTTTTGACTTTCTAAGGCGAATGTGGTGATGTTTATTCTTATCATTTTCACTTTTCTTTGGTCTCCCACGCCGAGGCTTGACATTTGTAGCAGGATCGCTTGAATTTTGCTCCATTTTAGCTTTATAGCATCACAGAGACCTGGAAAAAAAAAAAAAAAGAATGATTAAAAAACTTTGCATTTGTAAATAGATTTTAAAAGCTCTAACAATAACATAGGATAGAATATAAGAATTTAGTGGAGAGCTGCCGACAGATTGATCTCCTTGTTGAGTTGACTGATCGACTGTCTTAGCAGCACTATTTCTCATTTTCAAAGACAACCTTCAAACTGTTATCACAGTTTCTTATACCATAAATTTGTCTAATCACTGCCAAATTGAGAGTTGAACCTGCAAGCTTTCCCTGATTGTATCTCTTTTGCTAAGAAGATTGCTATTAACAAGTTGGCTCTGTAAACAATATTTCCATGGACAAAAATCCTGTATCTACCACTGGGTTAGCACCTAAACCCATTCAACACAAACAATAAAACTCTCCATGGATTCACCATCTCAAACTGAATACTACATGGATACAGTGGTCACATAGGAGCGAGTCCTGTTATTAATTAAAGCTCATCAAGTTGATCAATCCTGAAAACGTTTCTGCTACCATCATACTAGAAAAAAAATGATATGAAGCTGCCTTCTATCCTCACCAAATCCCTCTCTCTTTCTAGGATATCTATCCCTAGTTGTGGAAATACAAGACAATGAGTCTCATTCTCAAAAATGGCAACCTTACCAGATATCCTTCCACTTCCAAAATCCTTGAAGTAAAATCTTTTATTACACTTCATTTATTTGCTTACTCAGCAATGACTAATACATTTTTCATAAAGCTAGATCTACTTGATATTTACTTTCTTATATCACATCTTGTTTCGAGATTTCAACAAAAGCAAACATGTTGCCCATGATATCAGCATAAAAACCACCTTCTAGTAAAGAATGTTATCCCTTTGATAGGAAATTTCTTGCGAGACTACCATCCTAACAAGTCTGCAGTGTCTCAATGTTTGGTTATATCTTGCACAATCTCACCTTCTGTACATTAATCACTTGATAGCTGTTAACTCTACTAATCATATCCTCTTATACAGATTCCATAACATTCTAAAATGGATTAATTCTTAAATAAACACACACACACAATCATTTTAGATTGCATCCAAATCAGGGCAACCAAGTTATAAGCAAGTTTTCATTAACTAACATTGTTACACTGTTCTGTTTTGCACTCTTGACTTTTCAACTACAACTAAAATTGTTTCTGTAATGTTACTAAGCAAAGCTGCATTCTTATTCTAACATTGTTTGAAATTTAATGCATAATGTCTTTGGTTTGTCCAATGAGGATATTTCTAAACCAACCAGTTCACATATGAAACTAATTTCACAAGGTTCAGAACAAAGACAAATTTCAGTTAAGATACCTAACCCTTTAGCATTCAGATTACTCTGTCAAACATAATACATATTCATTCACATTGATTTGAATTAATCATGAAGCTTTGAGCTTTCAATGATGTGATTGCTTAAGTTTTGAATAACATTGTTAGATATAAGTGAGAATCCAGATTTGGCCAGTTTGAATGCTGAAGGGTTAAAGGTTTCTGTTTTCTGCATTTACTACCCATCTTCAGATGATGAGTCCAAGCTTGGATAACACTCCAGTAGAGTCTATGTAAACTGTATTCAACTATCTCAACAGACATTGGGAAGTTTGTGGCTATTTTGTCCAAACTTGAGTGAATAAGGAATTTACTATATTAACCAAGAACCTTGCTGATGGCAATATTTACATGTAGGACTGGCAGTTATATTACATCTGGAGACTGAGGGTTTACAGAGAGTAGGCCACATACAGTATGGGATTTTGGGGGTGGGGAAATGTAAAATTAGTAAATGCAATAATTTTTTGGATACATTCTTTATGAAGATGCCAATTTCCATAAGTTTTCCTTAAATTGCATAGCCCCAATTTTTGGATCTACTCTCAGAGCTGCAAATGCAAATTTTCATTATCATCAACTTAATGAAAATATAGCATCTGCTTGCTTGGATGTGCATGTCAGCAGATTGACTGCTTGTCAACACAGCCATTAATTACTATGTTTATATCTCTCTTCATCTATTACTATTTTCCCTCTAACTTCTCTACTATAATGACCATTTAACCCACCCTTATCCTTGTCTTCTTTTATCTGACCAATCTTTTTACACATCTTCTCTGCCTTTATTTTATTCTATTCAGAATGTTTTGCCCCTCAATTTACTGGCACAACTTTTCTTACTACTCTTTCCCTTTCTTTATATTGTTTAATTCTACATTAGGTGTGTGTGTGTGTGTAATGACCATTGACTTTCCCATTCTCAGTCCATTACTCTGACCACTCTTTCTCCTTCCACATTCCTGTAGTACAACAGCAAGAAACCAACAAAAGAAAAAAATCATTTGGCCCTTTATATTGGTGATCATAATAATCTAATTAGCACATTTTTAATTTCTGTACTTGTATGATTATTTACAATGTCTACATTTTATATTGTATGAACAAAATTTATATATATATAAAAAATTTGATGAAGTGAGAACCCCCACCGTATAACTGTAGTTGACACCAGTTTAGTTACTAACAGATGGCTTATAACTTCCTTTGGGCTCACATTTTTCAAAATTCATTTTAGTGTTGAGATTATAGGTCATAAGAAGAAAACTAGATATGGTTCCCAAAAAGTAAGTCGACTGAATTAGTTAAGAATATTTACTTTCATTGAAACAAATGATAAGGAAGAGTTTGAAGCTTTTGCTGCAACAGCAAATATATTAATGTTAAAGTGAATATTATCAGAACTGAAAAGTAGTGATAAACTATATCATGACAACTACAAAAAAGAAATGGATTTAATTTCTAGTTGGTTTTCACTTTTTATTGACTTACAGATTCACTTTCAATATCTAAACAAATACTCTTTATGTAAACTTTTACCCTTCACCAGAAAGAAAGAAACTAATGCTGTATACACAAGTGAATTTAAAGTCTAGTTAATTGGTTCAATAAGTTTAATTTGTTGATGTTCTTCGAAACTTTATTGAAACATAAATAAAGCTGAAGTATTTGTTTGGGTACAGTAGTATAAACAGTAAATTATATTGTAGCGTTTGTAATATAAAATAAAAAAATAAAATAAAAATACTAAAGAATTAAGAAATACTACAGACCTGTCAAAGCCTATGGACATACAAAATGAAAAGTCACACAGTGAAGTGGCTATAACATTTACAAAAAAACTTAGCAAAACCAGCTGTTGCTTAGTAAAATGAGGGAAGCATAAAACATCAAGCATGCTGGATTGGCTACCCTGGATCAACTCAATAACAACAATTGTGGTTTATGTTTCTGAAGCCAGGGTAGGTAGAATGAACAGTTGTTCACTTTAGTTTACTATTATTTGCAATTCAGTTAATTACAGAGTAATAACTGTTTTCAAAAGCTACACAGAGACACAAATCTCATAAAACATACCATTTGACAGTATAATGCAGAAAAGTTACCATTATGTAAAACTTAATTTCTAATAAGAACAGTTGGAAAGTACAACAATAGATTTGCCATTTTTATTAATAATTGTTAATTTTCAGAACAAAGCTCTAAAAGTAGTACCATTAAAACTCATTTTGGCTTAGAGATGCTGAGAACACACCTTCATTCTCTAACAGTATCAGAAGGAGGACTTGGCTCTACTGGAACAAGTCAACTCCATGCTATTCAGAGAGAAAGAAATGCTATCTCAACATCTCTTCCATATACTATTATTATTGCAATGAACTGAGACAAGCATTATAATTTCAGTAAAGTAAAAATTAAAAGACCACTATCTAAATTTTCAGTACCAACAAACCTGTGATTGCTAAAAACAAACCCAAAACATATCCCTAGATTCTTGTATCTAATAAAAACTACTGTGCTGATGAAGCATTTGCAAACAAGTAACAGAATAGTCTCAGAAGATATACACCACAGTATTTACAAACAACCAACAAATACAAACTCTAGAGCATGACTGGTGTTATTTTATCACACTCAGATGAAAAACAAAATCAGTACCATCTGAGTTCAAACTAAGAATTCAATGATATAAAACTAAATACTGAAAAGCTTTTAGCCTGATGCATTTTGCTAATAGACACAGGCAAGGCTGCATGGTTAAGATGCTTGCTTCCTAACCATATGATCTTGGGTTCAGTTCCACTGTGTGGAATCTTAGGCAAGTGTCTTCTACAATAGGCCAGGATCAACGAAAGAACATGAGGATTTGATAGATGAAAACTGAAAACAACCTACTGTGTGTATATATACATACATATGTATGAATATATGTGTGTGTGTTCACCCTTGTCTAGACATCACAGGACAGTTGTAAATGAGTAGCATCTTCATACAAGCGATCCATGGAAAAGTGCATGTTAAATGATGATGATGAATCTATTGTCACTTCAATAAAACAAATGTAAAAAATATGACATTTGGAAAATGACTGAAAATATACAGAGTGAAACCTATCGATACAGGTGCAGGTGTGGTTGCATGGTGAGAAGTTTACTTTCCAGCCATATGGTTTGGGGTTCAGTCCCACTGCATGACACCTTGTACAAGTCTCTTCAACAATAGCCTTGCACCAACCAAAACTTTGTAAGTGGATTTGGTAGACAGAAACTGAAAGAAGTCGGTTGTGTGTGTGTGTGTTTGTGTCTTTGTGTATGTATTTGTCTCTCACCACCACTTGTTGGTATGTTTACGTCCCTGTAACTTAGCAGTTTGGCAAAAAGAAACTGATAAGTACCAGGCTTTACAAAAATAAAAAGTATTGGGGTTGATTCATTTGACTAAAGTTCTTCAAGATTGTGCTCCAGCAGAGTTGCAGTCTAATGACTGAAACAAGTAAAAGATATTCAACTCGGGTGTTTATTTTTTAATTTCATTAAAATATAGAAGAAGAATTGGTCATCTATGGAGATGAAACAAATTTGTCACTGAAGTAATAAGGAAGAAATATCTATGTGATTAATCTGACTTGGTATAAATAACAGTTAACTCTCCCTCATATCATATTGTTATAATAAAAGAAGAGGGTCATATTGCACAATGTAGTTGTCTTAGAAACACTGAGTACAAAAAGAACACCAAATTGTTGTAGATGGAATGACTTGATCATAGGCTGTAGTTTTAGGAGAGATGTAAAAACAACAAATGCAAATGAATTAACCAAGCTTCAAATGAAAAATAAAAAAGCAAAACAATGAAATTGCTAATTGGAAAATAATTTGATTATTTTTAAATACATAATCACTTTATGAAAATTTTTTATCAACTAAATGAAGATTATGATTTAAATGAGCATACCAGTCATTAAAATTTACAAGTTCTGACCCTTTCTCCCTTGGAATTCATAGTTATGTGGGTAACTAGGCAATTCCAACAGTGCTGGTGGCATGAAAAAAGCACCCCGTACAAACTCTAAAGTGGTTGGCATTAAGAAGGGCATCCAGCCATAGAAATTATGTTGGAGTGGACACTGGAGCATGATGCAGACCTCGGATCAATCAGATCCTATCAACCTGTTCAACCCATGCCAACATGGAACATGGCATTTAATTATATGTACAATCATTTTGATGTCCATATTTCCCTACTTGCATTGGTCAGTTGGAATTTGTTTAGGCAAATTTTCTATGACCAATGCCTATGCAGTCAACTCTCTTCTATTTCCAAGCAAGGTAATATTTCTCATGTCCAGACATGTTTTTATGGAGGATTGAAAATTAACAATATTGCATGAGTAATGCTCATTAACAACTGTTGCATGATATCAAGGAGACACAGATACACACATTTATACAAATATCTAACAGTGAGAATGGGCGCTCAACACTGTAACCAAGAGATCTTCACAATCATTCAGGTATACCGCACGGAAGTGTTGGTACTCACCTCCACTTTGGATGAGAATACATGAGACTGAACAGGATTTCAAAATAAATACACAGATCATGGGAGGTAACTAATAAGAATACCTTGTTACTTCCCTTGTGTTAGACCTGGATTTTTGCAAGAAATTGTGTTTATAAATTATTTAATTTTCTAATGCAATAGTATTCATATATATATATATATATATATATATATAAATGTATTGTGTGTGAGAGATTAAATATACTTGGTGATCTTTTGCTCTTTGAAAGAATTGTTTTCTTGGAAACTGGAAGTTTTCACTTTCTCTTAGCTATATTTAATGTCTCTGATTGTCATTCACTCCACCTCCAGTTACTGTTTCAGGTCTCCCACTACCAATATGCCCTCAAACAAAAACAAAGTAAATTGAAAATTATATTATATCAAAGAATTATAAACATCTAAAACTCTTAAATTTATAAGATACTAATTTCCAAACATGTGCATGGATAAGAGGCTCAAACTAGTACAGAAATATAAAAAAAGAATATGAAAAGATAAATGAAATAAACTTCCTAGAAATAGCCTCCAGTTTAGAGCTGACAACATTGCTAAGATGAATATGACTTTTTTTACCTATGTCAAACTTCTTGGTATCGTTTATTCAAAATTTTCAGACCAGAATTTCCAGGCTAAATTTCAACTATTAGATGGATATTACTTATGAGGAGCTGACATTCAAAGTACAATTTAAGGTATAATATCAGTTAGCAGCAGAGCTCCTAATGTCCTCTTAAGTAAATGAGGAAGAGAAACAAAAGACACCCCCACCCCCAAAAAGTACTACCAATTATTCAGTATATGCACCAACACACATTCCGCCAAGTTAAAATAGCCCTGTAGCTCTTATCAATACTTACAGGCATCTACTATTGTTTCTTAACCTTCATAATAATCACATTCATCACACAATTTTTTAAATTTCTAATTAGGTAATTCAATCTATCAGGTTGAGTAAAAAGTAAGCAATGTTTTCAACCATGAAGAATTTGTATTGGATTTTTGCAGAATTTTGAATTTTTTAAAAACATTTCTTTTGCAATTGTCTGATAATACAGACACAGACTTGCTCAAATGCATCAATAAATTAACATTGATATTTTTTTCACTGTTAATACAATCATCTGAAATGGAACTATCAAAGTGTGATATTCAAGCAATTTTGCAATTCAACTTCAAAAAGGGATGTAAAGCAGTTGAAACTGCTTGTGATATCAATGAAATGTTTGGTGGGGAATTGACCAGTGAATGGTCAGTTAGAAAATTGTTTAAACTATTTCACAGTGGAGATCTGAGCCTTGAAGATCATGAGCATAGTGGATACCCATCTGTCATTGATGACAATCAAAGACCATCATTGAGAAAGATCCTCATAAAACCATGAGAACTGGCAAAAGAACTTCAAGTTAGCTAAAAAAAACTGCCTGCAACTATTTGCATGTGATTGGAAAATCAAAAGCGCTCGACAAATGGGTACCACACAATTTGAATGAAAATCAGAAAATGTGCAGATATGCAATTTGCTCGTTACTTCTCTGTAATCAGATTGATCCATTTCTCGATCATATTGTAGCTTGCAATGAAAAATGGATTCTGTACAATAAAAAAACATTCTTTGCAATGGTTTGATGGTGTACTGCTGGACTCATCCACTATAACTTCTTAAAACTCAAAAAAACCATTACTGAAGAAACATATTGCCATAAAATTGCCAAAATGAATGAAAAACTGCTACTCCTCCACCCCAGACTGGTCAACAGAAGAGGGCCAATCATTCTCGATCATGTTTCACTAATGATACTCAAGAAATTGAGGGAACTTGGCTATGAAGTTCTTCCCCACCCAGCTTATTCCTCAGACCTTTCTCTTACTGACTATCACTTTTCCAAGCACTTTGATGGTTCCCTGTGAGAGAAGGAGTTCAGAAATCAAATTGACGCTGAAAGTGTGTTCTAAGAGTTCTTCAGTTCGAGAACTCCAGATTTTTATGTTACTGGAATAAACAAACTTGTAACTCATTGGCAAAAATATGTTGATTGTAATGGTGCTTATTTTGATGAATAAAATTTCCACATCGTTGAAATATATTGTGATGAATTTCATGCTTCAAAACATTGCTTACTTTCTACTCAGCCTGATAGTTTAACCCTTTAGCATTCACATCATTCTGTCAAAAGTAATGCTTATTTATTCACATTGTTTTGAATTAATCATGTTTTGAGATTCTGATGAGGTAACTCTTAACTTTTAGAATGATATTGTAAGGTTGGTGTGAGAGGCCAGATATGGCTAGTTTGAACATAAAACAGGTAGAATATTTTAGCTGGATATGGCCAGTTTACATGCGAAAAGGATTAAGGTTATAAATATTAAAATGAAAATGATTAATAACGATAATTTATACATACAGAACTGAAGTAGAAATTCAATTTGAGCTTAAATAACAAATTAATTGCAAACCATAAAGATTTCAAATAGATAAGTTCATTAAAATCCTCCAAAATCACATTGTTCATCATCTTCAGCTCAGAATAAGTTATAATCATCACGGAGAGTGGTATCAATGCTAGGACTTTCATCATCATCTCATGTGTATTTATCTTCTGTCCCATCAAATGCATTCAAAATTCTCTTTCTTGAAAGATTTTATAATAATGTCAACTTATAATTTCCTTTCATAGATTAAAGATAGTGATGGAATGTGCATAGTGCCTCCTTTCCATGTAGGATTTTACCCTTCATCATGAATCCAGTTACTTAATTTTGTTTTCACCATGTCCTCAAATGGTTTATTTACATCAACAGTAAACTGTTGTAAAATACTCACAAGTCTACTAAGTGTTGCCCCTATGTAAGTATTTTGCAGTCAGACTTTAACAGAAATACTCTTCACTACATGTGATCTAAACTTATTTCAGGTGAACAAACCTTCTCCTTCCTTTCATAGTCCAAGTTGTAAATGCCAAACTTCTTCAATCCATGTTCATCCATTGAGTCTTGTGGTTGATTACATACAATTCTTTTTGGAATAGTTTTCTCTGAAAAATAACCATCTGACTACTTTTTTGTGTTTTCCATCAGTACCATTTGCTACAAATGAAGGAACTACAGGAAATCTTATTTTCTCATGCTCAATAGTTTTCATCAGTAATATTTCCTATTTAGTTTGCAGATCATCTCTTTGTATGTCAAGATTAACAGGTTTCATCCCCTTTTTCTCTGTATGATTATCTCTAACTTTCCTTCTGATTTCTGATAGCAAATTAAGGAAATAGAAGTAACATACTATTTGGATCAGCAGACAACTTTTGTGCCATCTTACCTCATAAGCTCTGTGCCCTGCTAAAATTTGCCCTAAAATCTAAAATTCTACCCTTTTCTGATTACTTATGCATATAGTTCAGAGGCTCCATGAGGTACATATTTTTTTCATCTTAATGTTTTCCAAGTACCTTCTCAACAACTTTCATCTGAAATTGTAAGGTTGAACTTCTATTCTCAGAGATTGTTGATCATATTATCTAAAGTCTGACAAATTTCTTTAGTCTCTCACAAATTCATCTAAACACCAAATTCTCTTGTTGCTTATATTGCTGTACAATTGATGTTTCTCCTAGGAGGTCTTTTTTTCACAAAATGACAGACTGTATTCCAGGAGTGTTGTACAGGAACTAATATCAGCTGCCCTACCAAGTGAAACTGTGAACAAATTTTGACTTGACTTTTATACAGCATTTCCATTAGAGTGTTAGAAACAGGGACCAGTAATTGTTACCTTTTGTAACTTAACTGACAACACTGGTACACTGCTTCACAATTATACGTACATGTATGAAATGTAGGCTGATGAAGCAACAAGTACAGGTAAATGCATATGGTCTAGTTTATGTAAGAAATGCTATATTTTGTATCCCCCTAATTATACACCACAGTAATTGCAACACCTTTTTGATAATGGACCAAAGAGATCCATAACCCAATATCTTTGTGAAATGTATATCAAAAACACAGAGAGAAAATTCATTTTTTACCATAACATTTAGACATAGGATAATCCCTTGACCAACATTGTTGATCTGTTGCCCATGAAAAACTAGGGTCAAGTTTAATTTCTGTTTCAGTAAATATAGTATTTGCTGTGCAGCAAATAGATCTCACTTCATTAACTGCATAAATTTGTGTGAAAGTTCTTATTTATATGTGAAAGAACATTTAAAAGTAATACAAGTGTGAGATTCCTTTTCAATATCTTACATCCATTATTGATGAGAAGTATCAAATGTCTTCATAATTCAATAGAAAAAAGGTTTTTCACTCAATATGCCCAAATGATGGAAGGGAATTAACAATCTATTTGCTTGCAATGGTACAATGACAGTGATGATGATGATGATAATTCTAATTTTGGCACAAGACTAGCAATTTTGAGGAGAAAGTGTGAGTTGATGCTATCAACTGGTACATTTATCTCTACTGGGATGGAAGACAAAGTTGATTTTAGATGATACAGACACTATGTACAGGGTTTTCTATCCAAGCTACCAACTGGTTCCACTAGAGTTATATGTATTTTAGGCTTGTCAATTAAGGCAAACTTAGGTGAAAAGAGCAATTGGAAAGAGGGAAAAATCAAAACTCTTAAATAAAACTCAGAACAGAATAACAGTTCCGATTGAAAGTGAAAGAAAATAACAGTAAAAGAAAGTCAATAGTAGTACATGATGTGAAAATGAAATTGTCATGCTTGAAAGTTTTCATTATATGAAAAGACTCACAACAGAAACTAACAACCACAAACACAAATTAAAACATGTATCATTTACTGAGAACTCAGATTTCAATATAATACAGCTGCCATAATTGAAGTGTGTCTAAATATACTTATTTGACAAGTGAAACATTCTGCTTTGAAGTCTTGTTAATATGAGGATTCAGCAATCCAAATTTCAATTCCTCACAATATCTTTTGCTGGTTTCAGTCATAGCCACATTGGAACACTGACTTCAATATCTATATATACCTCAGTCTGGTGCTTATTTTATTAACTTCTGCTTGTCAAATCATTAAGGGACATAAAGTGGTAACATAGACTGCTTGTTTTAAAACCAATATAAACAAACACAGTCAAGAAACAGATACACATATGAGATTCTGCAGTTTTTGTCTACCAAATTCCACACACAAGGTATTGGTTAAACCAGCATTATAGTAGAAAATACTTGCCTAAAGTACACACAGAAAATGAATCCAGAACCATAAGGTTTGAAAATGAACTGCTTTACAACACAGCCATACTTGTGAACAATTATCTCAATAATTTTTACACTAATTGTACTCACCAGTATTTAACTATACTTAGTATTCTAAGACACAGCTGTTTTAATTATCATTTCAATACACTCTATATGATAAACCAATAGTAAGGTATCTAAAACAATTTGTATTAAAAGATCAATAATCATCACTTCATACTGTAAAATTCAAGGAGTCTACTTCAATTCTGATTGTCATTGGTTTTGCTTAAAGTTTTCCATTGAATTCTACAATTAAATCAAAGCTTTAATGATCAAATGAAGATATAAGTACAATCAAGGTATTACTCATGATTTGGATAGCAACATAATTATACACTGACATCATCCTCATTTTGTGTCTATATTCCATTCCGATTTGACAGGATCTGAAAGGTCAGGGAACTGTGTTGGGTTCTCACTTCTAGCATGGTTTCTATGGCTGGTTGCTCAGCCTTATTTTACCGAGTGTACTGGGTGTTTTACGTGCCATCATCACCAGTGAGACTGCCAAGCAGCTTGCAAGAAAAGTTTTTGATATATATCATTAATGATTTAATCTACAGTTATTTTCCTATTTATGTCAACAAAATCATTAATGGACAAGTCCTTGGCTGTTTCTCTTAATGAAATACAAATAGAGCATTTCAGGTATATCTTTGCACATGCATTTATTCTAATTCAATTTGAGGGGAGGGTTTTCAGAATTTCTACTTTATATCTTATTGCTTCCTGTTCATATGTTATTCCTCAATAGAACTAATTCTTCAGTATTTATTTCATTGAGATTATGATAATTGGTTTCACATCTGCAATTGTGTATTTATATTTCAAACCTCCATTTTTTTTTCATCTTGGGTCACTTCATGACTATTAATCTTTCTAAGGTCAAATCTAATTTTCCCCATTGTAAATTTTAAACAGTTGCCCCAGGTGCCACAAAGTCCCACTCTGTGGAACCTAGGGCAAATGTCTTCTACTGTAGCCCCAGGCCAACTAAGATCTTGTGAGTGGATATGATGATGGTGGTTAAATTTTCATGTATCTATCGAACCCTTTGATATCAAAACCACCTGAGATCTCTTGATTTCTATAACACAGAATCACTTATTTTAATGTGTTCACATCTAAGTTAAAACTTCAATGTGATTTTATGTAAGAAGGTTTTTCAGCTGAATTATGCAGAAATTAGCTATTTTACTAAACCTCACCAAATTTATAATTATTATTTTTTTTTCAAAAAGCACTACTGTAAATGCCAGTCCCTTGATTTGCATTCATCTTTTAAAACCTCCAAATTCAATTGATGCCCTCATTTATAGCTGGTTAACTACAAAAAAGGCTCAGGTATGTGTGTAATGGGGGACAGGTATACAGAATGCAATAACAGCATTTACGTACCCAAAGAACTAATGAGAGAGCCTTTGCACTAGTTATGTAGGGCTTACTGAATGGGTATGACAATGAAAAATTCCCAAGAAATTTTTTTAGTAGTGTGGCTTGCCTGATGAACCTTATGTAAAAAGATTACCCATGTCTGATCTAGACCTGCTAGAAATAGTAACCTAATTTTCTTCTGTCTTAACCCTTTAGCAATCAGGTTATTTTGTCAAATGCAATGCTTATTTATTCACATTAGTTTGAACTAATCACTCACTATCTCAAATGCTTCAGAATTTCAATGATATGATTGTTATTTTTAGAATTACATTGTAGACTAGATACAAGAGGCCAGATCTGGCCAGTTTGAACAAAAAAGAGGCAGACTATTTGGGCTGGATTACAGCCAATTTAAATGATAAAGAGTTAAATACACAAAAGACGTATTAGATAATATAATTCTAGATATATTATGGCTAAGTAATAGAAGAGACGATCATGGTTGGAATCCTTTAATTAAAAGAGTCTGCTGGGTCACATTTGGATGTTGGGACTGAACAGTAATAACCAACAGTAAATAAGTGTAATTGTAAACTTTACATATATATATATATATAAAGGATCTCCTTTTGGGTCAATGACAAGTGAAAGAACTGGCCTATGAATGGCATAGAACATTCACTGAATTAGCAGCAGAGTGGCTGAATATTCCATAGATATGTGTGCTTTGAATTATGGTTGCAGTCAATCTGGAGCGCTCCCAAACAAGTTTTGATTATGCAATTTCATTTGTAAGGCACAAGTCGGCCCAGGGTTACATCAAGATACACTTGCTTAAGATGCCACACATCATGACTTAACCCAAAATCTCACAATTGCAAAGTGAACTACTTAACCACTTGGACATGTGTATGTATTATACATTTACACACACATATCACATCTCCGTTGTTAATGGCATTTTAATTTTTTTAACTCTGTAAGGAATGCAGTAGTTGTGTAGCAGTTTACTTGAAAGTTTCGGTAACAATATGTGGAGGTTTGATTTAAAATAATGTTTGAAGCCTAATAATTTCTATACCAACATCTTCATTATGTTACCTGTGATTATAACGAATGGCTATCTCTCTCTTTCTGAGGAATGAACCTAGAACCATGTGCTAGGGAAGTACGCTTTTTATAGCACAGCCATATATATATATATATATATATATATATATATATATATATATTATATATATATATATACTTATTATCGTTTAACGTCCGTTTTCCATGCTAGCATGGGTTGGACAATGACTGGGGTCTGAGAAGCCAAGAGGCTGCACCAGGCTCCAGTCTGATCTGGCAGTGTTTCTACAGCTAGATGCCCTTCCTAACGCCAACCACTCCATGAGTGTAGTGGGTGCTTTTTATGTGCCACCGGCACAGGGGCCAGAGGAAGATGGCAATATATATATATACTTGTTTCAATAATTGTGCTGGGACACCACCATGAAGAGTTTAGTTGTTGAACAAATTGACTCCAGTACTGATTTTTAAAGTCTGGTACTTAGGTACTCATACTATCGGTTTTATTTGCCAAACAACTAAATTATGAGGATGAAAAGAAACATCTGTTAGTGGTGGTGGGAGACAAATACAACACACACACACATGCATACATATATATATAAATCGATACATATATTATATATGAGCGATGGGATTCTTTTAGTTTCCATATACCAAATCCATTCACAAAGACTTGGTCAGCGCAGGAATGAACCCAGAACCATGTGGTTGGGAAGCAAGTTTCTTACAGCACAGCCACACTTGCATGTATGTATGTGTGTGTACAAGCAAGTGTACATCAAAGCACATACACGTATATATGGTTTGGTGCATACTTGCTGCGACTGCATATTTAAAGAACGAAAGTATTACGATAATGAAAATAAATCGATGGGACAAGCCTGTGTACAGTAGAATCCAATAAAAAAAAAAGTCGCAGGAAACTTCAATACGAGAGTGATTTAATATTTTTTTTTTTGTTTTCACAAACGTGTAAATAAGCATTATATAAATTGTGTTGTTATTGTACACAACTCATGTAGCATGTAATGTCAGTTAATAAAAGTTCATATATTTATCTAATTACTTTAAGTATCGTTTATGTCGTAAGAATATTTTTTCCTGTGACATTTTTTTCCAAATCAAAATTTATCTTCGTTTTCTATGATTTACACCCACTTCGACTTGAAGGCTTTTGGTCGAACAAATCAATTCTAGTACTTATTTTATTGGTATCTTTTAACGAAACGCTAGTTTACGACGACATAAACAAACCGACACTGGCTTCTTTCAGTTTCCATCTTCCAAATCCATTCACAAGGCTTTAGTCGGCCCGGGGCTATAGTATAACTTAAACTGATACACCAATGAGTGTGTTTCATTTGAAATCTGGTTCCAAATGCTTATTGTTTTGACTTTCTGCTACGAGGAACTTTTCAATACATATAGCATAAAAATAATTCCAAAACTGTTCCATTATTCCAGTTACTTGTCCGAAAACTTAGCCTGGCTGTAAAGTTCATAATCCAGAATCAATTGTTCCCCTTCGTATAATGCAGAGAACAATATAGCTGTCGAGCTAACGAAGAGGGGGTGTGTCTTACAAGGTTACTCAACTTGCTAGAAATAGCAACCAAATTCTCCCCAAATCTGTTTTAAAAGTGAAGGTATTACTGGATAATGTAGAAAGATTAAATGGTCAAGGCAGGAACGACCTTGATTATAGTTCTGTTCGATGAAGGCTGACCTGAAGTTAAAAAATATTAACTTAATATTTGTAATAAGAAAGGCGGAGTTTTGGAACATCTGTCCCATATCTGATGAGGAAGGTAATGAGTAGCTCCCCATCCTCTGTATATATATACCTGTGTCATAATAACGGTAGATGCGACTGTGTAAATGCTTTTAAAAAATTCCATTTTTTTTTTACATCTAAGCCCACTCAATCATGCAATCTTTTCTGTCTCCATGCAGGAAAAGGAAGGACATCAATTCCGAAACTCCGAAGAAACATAAACAATCTAGAATACAAAGAAAGTCCTTCAAACGAGCACGCCAAATAGCTAGATACAAGCATTAATAAAGACAGAAAGGAGCCGAGGGTTTCACGTACTTGTAACAGAGGAAACATGCTAAAGATTGTACCACTATGTACCACTTTGGCAGTGTTGCTGAATGAGGACTACTATGAAAAATACTGGAAGCACAACTGACGTATCATATCAGAATTGGTGTATATATATATATATACATACACACAAATATACTTGGAAATGGATGCGTGGCGTTCAATCAAATGATATAAATAATTATACATATATACATGGGAAGACGATTTAACTAAACGATTTGGGCCGAGTTGGAAAAGAAGGGCGCTATCAAGGAAGAATTGGTAGCGCATTGTGACCAGCAGTATATAACATCCGATAGTCTGGTCGATAGCCACACACACCGCACATATACTGATAGATATGTACGCACGTACACACACTCATACTTTAGTTGTAGGCCTAAAGACGTACAAAACAGCAACACACGGAACACAAGCGCTGAATAAAAATAAAGGCAATGCTTAACTTAGAAATAACACCGACCTATTTGAATACAGCAAAGTATAATGACCATTCCTGCAAAAGTTTGGCAATTAGGGAAACAAATTAAGTGGTAGACTGAAGGTTCACGTAAAAAGGCAAACAAGAAATTACTAACATTCGTACGATGAAGCAAGCATCCAAGATGCAAATGGAATTATATATAGAAGAAAAAATATTACCGTTAAATTAGAAAGTGCCCAATTAGTTGTGGTTGGTAAATTCAGTTGGTCAGAAAATTTACACGTAACAAAAAGTTTAAAATATTGTCTTTTTCCTGCATCTCTTGCTCACTTCGAATAATTCATTCTTATTTATATCCTATATTGTAAACTAAGCAAAACTATGTTATACTTTGGAATTTTCTATCAAGTTTACAGGCCTCTTGATCTTTTAATGGTTTATTGTTTTACAAACTTGTATATTAATGGACATTTTTGTTTTGATTCGGCAACTCGGGAGTAGTCTACTTATTCTGTATCGTATTTTTGTACAATAATAGAAAAAACAAACTAAATTTAATAAAGTATTGTAATCTAAAAGAATAGACTTTAAAACGAATAAGAACTGCAAAATTATTTACCATTACGAAAAATTATTTGCTTATTTGATATCCAACACCTATATTGGAGACAACTAGAACACGGGAGTCTCTAGTTGTTTCGATCTGCTAGAAATGGCAGCCAAGTCCCTCTGTTAGAGCATACGCTACCGTCTTAGAACGAAATGATACAATTGATGATGTAGTCTTTGATATACAAAAATATGTTCAGAGCTGGAACGCTTTTTATTAGGGGACCTGCTGAAACAGAAGTGACCCTGGCGTGCCAAATGTTATTATTTTTTTTTTTTAATGACAGTCTAGCAACAATTCTCTTGAGGACAGACAAAATACAATACTGTAAAACCGAACTTAATTCACATTAATATTATTAGATTAAAGAACAAAAACTATCAAGTTATGAGAAGTTGAGTGAAAGAAGAAAAGACTAGAAGAGAATTTGTTCCGAGAGTGCAGAAGGTAAATAATAGTTTCACACAGAATACGAGATTCGCTGGTAAGATTTATAGTAGCCTTTGGTTGGACATTGCTTTAAAACTATGCAAAATCAAGAGTAAATTGATAGAGAATGTTTATTTTCTATCTAAGAAAAAAAATTATATGAAAATATCTTAAAAGAAATAGTGTTAGTTGATTAAATTTAGTTTAGATAGCTTCTGCACGGAATTTATATTTCGCTGCAGTAATTATTGCATCAATTTCATTACCTCAGAATTTGCACAAATTGCTCTATTTTCTATACAAAAAGATAGAAACTTTTTTTCTGTGGTGTTATTCTAGAGAATGTTTATTAGTGGTTGAGATTGAAGTAAAAGAATGTAGCCCATCAGTGAGTTGCAAGCTTAGCTCCGCCATATTTGTTATGTCGAACACGTCCGTAGCCAACAACGTATAAACTGATCATATTAGCAAACAATCTAACCTATCTATACACGTATATGCTTACTCAGACTATTAAAATAAATGATAAAATTAAATCTATAATTAATTCAATCCAGAAAAAGTTTCTCTTTAAAAACATTTCTGCAGTAAAACAAAATTCCATAAAAAGTATTTATATATACATACATACATATAAAACTTTTGGATCGAATTGTGTTGTCAGGAATGAAAATATAGGAAGACAAGGAAGGAAAATATAAAAAGTAACATCCCGAAAGACAAACACACACACCTAGTTAAATCAGTTTTGATTATAAATACGCGTGTCTTTGCTTACAACTTTAATAGCAGTGACAAACAAAATGCAAAATAAATCCTTTGTATGGCGATGCACCTTATGAAATATAAAAGTTCAAATTAAAAAAAAAAAAGCATCGTTTAAAAAGTAAAATAAAATATCAGTAACACACTATCTATTGCTGGTTTCTAATTAAAACACACAATTTGTGTAAATAGACTGATTAATTTTGAGGTGAACCGAGAGGATACTTACGATTTAGTCATCTAGGTTGTTATTATTTATCTTTCAATAGATTAGTTTACTTTTAGCAGACTGAAACATACACAAAATGAGAGACGTTGCTTTCATGCTTTGTTTTGTTATCATCGACAAAAGCACATTATTATTATTATACGGTCTGTGATAGTAGTAGAACTATAGGAAATTGAACACACAGCAGTTACACATCAGCGGATAATTATTTGTTGGAACTGTTAAATTGTGTGTCATCTGTTATAGTCCCGTATGAGTGTATCATCGGCTTAAGTAAACGCACGATGGCGCCGGTAGTCAGAATTGTATATTACTAACACGTACACAGGTTTAGCTTTACTACTGTTAATATACTTCGCAATATATAGGTAAATTACATGTAAATTAATATTTTATTTTATATTTTCTTACCTTAATTCACTAGTTTTTAAGGAAATATAATTGAATTGAATAGTCCAATAGTGAAAATACTGAAAACTGCTACGCTGATAAAGTATGTGTCAAGTAGAGGTCACGTTATCATTTTTCGCTTCCGGTCTCACACATTTTACAGAAACAATAAACAGAAATCTGTTTACATCTATATATACTCGTATGTATATATATAAATGTATATATGCATACACACAACTATGGAAACATTGAAACGCATATTTTCGTTATAGCTGTCTCTCTTTTCATATATACATACATTTTTACATAAATAATGAAAAATGATTTAGTCGTATTTACATATGTATGTGTGTATGTGTATATGTACACACACACACACACACACACACAAACAAACATACGCAAATTGATCAGTGCTTCACAATTTGCTGTGCCCGTTGCACTTGGATACCCTTTCTAGTGCCAATTACTACAAGGGAAAATGGAATGAATGAATTTTTACAACCACTAGCTGCCTTTCGATTCTGGACAGTCTCTATTAGATACGTTATTTTCAATAGATTTGACAGAAACAGTTTTCTTTGGGGTAGGCGGGTATGTAAATAAGAAAAACAGAACATGTTCATGTATCTGAAAAGAACAACTATGGTGGACCAGCAATAAAAGGAATTGATGTAGAACACATATTTAATGGTAAAGGGAAAAGAAAATAGGCTTCTTTCACATTATTTTTTCCTTAGAGCTAATGATAAATATAAATATAAATATATATATATATATATATATATATATATATATATATATATATATATATATATATATAATATATATATATATACATACATATATACACACACGTGTGTATGTGTATGTTACTATGTGTGTGTGTATATATATATAAATGTATATATGCATACACACAACTATGGAAACATTGAAACGCATATTTTCGTTATAGCTGTCTCTCTTTTCATATATACATACATTTTTACATAAATAATGAAAAATGATTTAGTCGTATTTACATATGTATGTGTGTATGTGTATATGTACACACACACACACACACACACACAAACAAACATACGCAAATTGATCAGTGCTTCACAATTTGCTGTGCCCGTTGCACTTGGATACCCTTTCTAGTGCCAATTACTACAAGGGAAAATGGAATGAATGAATTTTTACAACCACTAGCTGCCTTTCGATTCTGGACAGTCTCTATTAGATACGTTATTTTCAATAGATTTGACAGAAACAGTTTTCTTTGGGGTAGGCGGGTATGTAAATAAGAAAAACAGAACATGTTCATGTATCTGAAAAGAACAACTATGGTGGACCAGCAATAAAAGGAATTGATGTAGAACACATATTTAATGGTAAAGGGAAAAGAAAATAGGCTTCTTTCACATTATTTTTTCCTTAGAGCTAATGATAAATATAAATATATATATATATATTATATATATATATATATATATTATATATATATATATATATATATATATATATATATATATATATACATACATATATACACACACGTGTGTATGTGTATGTTACTATGTGTGTGTGTATATATATATATATATATATATATATATATACATTTATGTCTATTAACATATACCTGTGTATATATTATGTATGTATGTATGCATGTGTGTGCGTACGTGCATGCGTGACGTGTGTGTGTGTGTGTGTGTGTGTTGTGTGTGTGTGTGTGTGTGTGTGTGTGTGTGCGCGCGCGAGTGTGTAAAATCGAATTTGATTTATTGCTGTTTGATGTGTAGCAAGATCACACACACACACACACGCACACACAAATGGTTTTGTTTTCCAGAATAACAGACTTAGAAAACCTTTTAGGTTTCTCTTAACTTTGCCCCTATTTTGCGACTCGTGTATGTTTATGCATTTATTTGTTTCTTGACGTCTGTCGTCTACATAATAACAATAATGATAATAATAATAATAATAATAATAATAATAATAATGGAAAAAAAAATGATAATGAAAACCAAAGCCATCCCCATTAGAAGAGGAATATTCCAGGGAGACACGCTCTCTCCACTCCTTTTCTGCTTGGCACTGTCACCTCTATCTGATATGCTAAATAGTACTGGATACGGATATAAATGTTACGGCAAAACGATCAGCCACCTTTTATATATGGATGACCTAAAACTATACGCTGCAAATGACAAACAGCTGGAAACACTATTAAAGACAGTTCATGGATTTACCAAAGAAATAGATATGAAATTTGGATTAGAAAAATACGCCAAAGTAACCATGAAAAGAGGAAAACTAGTTAAGAGTAGCAACATCACACTAGATAAAACCAATGAAATAAAAGAATTAGACCAAAGCCAAACTTACAAATACTTAGGAATCCATGAACTAGATAAGACACAACACACACAAATGAAAGAGAAAATAAAAAAAGAATATTATTGACGAGTTAGATCAATACTAAAAACAGAGCTCAATGCTAAAAACAAGATAATAGGTATTAACACTTTAGCTGACCCAGTTATAAGTTACAGCTACAATATCCTTAACTGGACACTAAATGAACTGACCAAAATAGATAGGAAAACAAGAAAAATAATGACAGGATCTAGGATGCATCACCTAAAATCTGACATAGAAAGACTATATATACAACGTATATAAGGTGGTAGAGGCCTTATACAGCTGGAAAACTACTATAAAATAACCACCATAGGACTGCAAAAATACCTACTTCAGAAGGAAGGAAAACTGATACAAATAGCGGCAAAACACGAGCAAAACAAAAAACTGTTCTCAGTAATTAAGGAAGCTGACAAATACAAACAAGAAATCATACCACCTAACAAATATGAAGAAGAAGAAGAAGAAGAAGAAGATGAAGAAACAACAAAAGCTATAATACAAATGAAATCCAAACTAAAACTAGAACAGCAAAGAACCATGATAAAACGATGGCAAGAAAAACCCCTTTATGGTAAATACTGGACTAAACTAAATACAAAAGAAATAGACAAAGAAAAATCCCAGCAATGGTTGAGAAGCTCAGGACTCAAAGCATAGACAGAGGGATTGCGCTCGGTTGTGAAGTGAAAACATGATATAAAAAATATACTACTGAATAATAATAATAATAATAATAATAATAATAATAATAATAATAATAATAATAATAATGATAATCCTTTCTAATAAAGGCACACCGCCTGAAATTTTCGGGGAGGGGATGAGTCAACTCCAGTGTTTCACTGGTACTTAATCTATCGACCCCGAAAGGATGAAAGGCAAAGTGAATCCCGGCAGAATTTGAACTCAGAAGGTAAAGACGGACGAAATGCCGCTAAGCATTTTGTCCGGCGTGCTAACGATCCAGCTAGCTCGCAAAAAAAACAACCAAAAGTCGTTTCTGCTATAGGCACAACGCCTGAAATTTCGGGGGAAGGGACAAGTTGATTACATCGGTCACAGTTCTCGATTGGTACTTATTTTATCGACCTCAAAAGGATGAAAGGCAAAGTCGATCTCGGTGGCATTTGAACTCAGAACGTAAAGACGGACGAAATACCGCTAAGCATTTTGCCCAGTGTGTTAACGATCCTGCCAGTAATAATAATAATAAAAATAATAGAAATAATAATTGCTTCTTAAGATTCATAAGTTGCAAGGTGCCTGTAAATTCCTCCCTTTCTGTGCGACATTTGTTTCACACAAGCAACTAAGTTTTGTAGCCTTAGGTTAAACGGTAGGTATTTATGGTTCCAATATTTAATTGGTGAAGATTATCTCAATATCATCGAGATACATCAATTCCCGTATTTCGTTCCAGATTTGTCTTACAACTGACTACATACATACATATGTCTGTGTGTGTGTATAGATATTACATGCTGAATCTTTGAACACTACACAGTTATTCTCTCTCCGTTTTTTTTTTTTCATTCTCTTCATTTTCCCTCTCATTCTTTCCATCAAATAGCGTAGGCTCGAAACGTAAAAGACTTTCCATTTTTCCCGAGCGTTAAACTATTACACTTGCATGCTGTTCCTACACCTGTCTTCGTCTTTTGTTTTTCTATTTCTATAAATTTGAACTATGTATATATATATATATATATAATCAACCGAAATTGCAAAGATAATCTGGTTCTTGACTGAAGATAGACAACTTCGAATGAATCCGTCCTTGTTTTCTTTGTATCGTCTGCCTGGATGTTTTGCGTCCTTGTCCTATTTGTATTTTATATATATATATATATATATATATATATATATATATATATATATATAGCGGCGTACGTACACTTTGTTCTCTTATATATATATATATAATATATATATATATATATATATATATATATATATATATATATAATATATATATATATATATTGTCAGTTCAAATAAACAAGCAATTCAAATAAACGATTAAAAACGAACGTGAAGACGTGCACAAGAAATGTATTAACTTGACGCTCGGTAAAAGGAAAGTATATGCATATGTGGAAAATATGATAGGTATATGCATATATGTACCATGACATATGTATATACATATATAATAATACTATGTGTATGTATATTTATTCCTTTACTTGTTTCAGTTATTTCCTTGTGGCCATGGTGGAGCACCGCCTTTAGTCGTACATATCGACCCCAGGACTTATTCTTTGTAAGCTTGGTGCGCATACTACCGCTAAGTTACGGGGACGTAAACACACTAACATCGGTTGTCAAGCGATGGTGGAAGGGGCAAACACAAACACAGACACATAAACACATACATACGGGCTTATTTCAGTTTCCGTCTACCAAATCTACTCACAAGGGTTTGATTGGCCTGAGGCTATAGTAGAAGATACTTGCTCAAGGTGCCATCATCATCATCATTGTTCGACCGTGGTCAAAACAATGGAATTTACCATGCTACGCCAGACTTCACGGTCCATCATAGCATTACGGAGGTCCTGTTGCTGGATGCCCACCCTTCGTTCAACCATTGAGCAAGTAACTCTCCAAGGTGCCATACAGTGAGACTGAACCCGGGACCATGTGGTTGGGAAGCAAGCCTCTTACCACACAGTCACTTCTGTGTGTGTATATATATATATATATATATATATATATATATATATATATATATATTGGCCTGCTCGCTTAGCCAGCGGGGTGGCGTCATTTGAAGGCTAAAACAATGTGAAGCGCATTGTGACCAGCGATGTGTAGCAACATCTGATAGCCTGGTCGATCACGGTGATATATATATAGTTAATCCAAACATGAAAACACAAAGAGAAAACACAACAACGCGAGCACGTGGAACAAGTATAGTGTTATTGGACGCTCAGGAAGGAAGGAAAGAAGGAGGGTTTAACGTTTCGAGCGGAGCTCTTCTTCAGAAACATAGGAAAGGGAAAGATACAAAGAAGGGAAGACGGAGGAAAAAAATCGCCAACGGTACACGCGGTCACATTTTGAATGACCGGAATGGAATGGGTACATATAAGAAGGATGACCACGAAGACATTTGAAATATACCCACAAATATAATTGACAGAACTATATGCATGTTCTCTCTCGTGTTGACGTTTCGTGTACAGTTCTGCAAATTATATTTTCTATGACGGTCGCACTGATGATTTGCAGGCATTTACGTATGTAAATATGTAAATGGTAACAATGAAATCTGGTATGTGACTAATTATATTTTGTATCTTTTCATTTGTCTTGTTCGCTTATGTTCTGGCGTTTGTCGAAATTTCTTGATAACAATTTTTTCTTAGTGGGCAGACCATATGGGATCTACATTTAGCATATTGGATGTTCACTCAGTGGTCATCCCTCTTATATGTATGTAATATAATTTTTCTGAATCTTCAAATTTTTTCAAATTTGAAGATTCAGAAAAATTATATTACATACATATAGTCAGGTGACTGGTTTGGCCATTCTAATAATTTTATATTGTGATCGACAATCCATTTTTTTTTGGTAGACTTTGCCGCGTGCTTAGGATCGTTATCCTGTTGTAAAACCCACCCTACACAAAGCTGGAGCTTTTCTACAGAGTCCCATAAATCATTGTTCAAAATATTTTGAAAAACATTTCTCTATTTTATGTCAGATACTTTCACTTTAACAATAAAAGTTAGAGATGATAATAATAATTGAATTATATGTAGTAAGTAATAAGTAAAATCAAACTAAAGTATAATATAATCGTAACGTAACAAAAGTAAAAATAGCAATTGGTATAAAATTGCATCAATGACTTGAACTTGAATAAGTGATTTCACATGAATGGGAATAAATCAAAAATAAAATTAGGGTGCAGAAATGGAGCTGTGCACATACCTTTTACCACGGCTTTTACATTAGATTATCTGCTAATTAGTTAGCATTAAGTATCTATATGAAGTTTGGTTGTATGTAATGTCTGTTTTCTCAAACAGCCGCTTCTACTGAGTACTGCTGTTGGTTTGTTTCTTATACATAAAGGACTATAGCTTCAACTGCGTACTGCTTTTTGATTCACCGTAAGGTCTGTTGTTATTATTATTACTGTTTAACTATTGTTACTACGTTTGTTGGTTCCTCGAAATTGACAATATTTTCACCGTTTATACGGAAGCATTTTTCTTCGATAGAAGAAAGTCCAAAAAGGAATTTCGCTGCAGCCGTCGGCGGGCGCGAACTCATTAAAATTAAAATGGAAGAAATACAAATCTATTTCGGATTGATCACCGACAATGACGGTGAATCTAGGATAACACCACCAAACGAAATAAAAAATAAAATTAAAGAAAATACTATTGTCTATAAAGTATACAATGTAGAGAAAAAAAAATTGAACACCTGGAGGAAAGCACCATCGAAAAGTGTCTTGGTACGACTATGAAAGATATCAAGTAACTAACCAGAGGCGGTAAATTCGCCACAATAGAAGCAAGGTTCGAGTCAACGGAGCGTGCAAGGGTGTACTCGATTCGAACCTTGCAAAGTGGAAATATTTTATTTTTGCCTTTATATCTGGGACGTAGGACGTCCCGGATAAAAATTTAAAATGTTCCCCCAGAAGTAGAGGTAGGCTGGATTGTAGCCACACTTCTATACAAGAGGGAGGACAAGATACAATTGATCGACATTGCAAGAGACAGGCCTACAATTCCAGTCTGTTATATATTTTGAGTATTGTTATCACCAGCGATATCAAGATATAACTTTGTATTTTGTATTTTATGTGTAGATGTACATATATAGATGTACATGTAATATGTACACATATATATACACATATTTACATGCACTAGTACTATGACCCGGCAACGACGGTCATAATGCTAGTATATATATATATATATATATATATATATATATACACATACACACATGTATACATATATACACATACATGCAGATGTAAACATACACATACATACATACATACATGCATACATACATACATACATACATACATACATACATACATACATACATACATACACATATATATATATGTGTGTGTGTATATATGTATGTATGTGTATATATCAAAAGTCAATATTTATATTCAACTTAACGTGGATGTATTGTTAAAGCACTGAATACTGCATTATTTACCTTGAGAGGACATCTCACATGGACGCATGGTACATTAAAAGGACATATATTTATACTGCTGGCAGACGAGGCCAGTCTGCTCCGGCGCCGGAACGGCCAGATCACCTGATTTCGACATGCCCCGTGTTTTCAGTGGCAGACGTCCACAGATAGCTACTTTTTAAAAAGCTTAACTACTTGCGTTATCAGTGCTTGTATAGTCACTGAAATTCCACATATCTCTGGGAGTGAGATATGACTGGTATGCGCTTCTGCCGCTAATTATATATATATATATATATTATATTTTGTGAAATTTGATTTAGTATTTCTAAATTGAATTTTTCCCTGTAAGTTTGGAATAATATTCCCTTATATTATATATATATATATATATATACATACATGTGCATACACGAGGGTGAGCTGAGAAGTTCATAGGCTGACTATGAAGGAGTGATGCTATAGCTGTGAAATTTTTAATGCATCATTTCAACTCTTGTTATTAATAACTGCATTGTTTTTTGCCAGGTAAACTGACATATAAGTGTTCAAAGACTTCAGAAGTAATTAGTAGCGACTTTTCTTGAAAAAATTTGGCATCGTAGTTTTGATCAATTATCTGCAGAAAAGAGAGTCACGCTGACATGCTTGCTACATTAATGGATGACACTCCCATGCAAAAGTAGGCAGCATAATTTAGAAGGGGAAGGGAGATTCTTGAAGGTCATTCAAAGCCTAGACGTCATGAAACTGCCACCACTGAGGAAAAACATTGATCGTGTTCAGCACATTGTTATGGATGACAGGCGATCGACTCTAAATCAAATAGTCAATGCTATTAACATATTCTGTGAGAGAGTTGAGAATATTCTGCACAATGAACTTGTCATGGCAAAGGTTTCTGCTCGGTGGGTGCCACATCTGACACCTGAACAAAAAAGTGCACCAGGCTGACCACATCACTGGAATATCTGATATTATTGGATGCAGATCCAGCTGGTTTCCTTGAACGTTTCCTAACCCAGGCTGAGTGTCAGGTTCATCAGTTTGAACAATATTAAGAGACAATCCATGCATTGGAAAGGCGATGGCCTCAGTTGTTTGGAATGCAAAAGGCATTTCCAAATTGAAATCCCCTACGCTTTCTAACAACAAAATTACAAGAAAACCTCAAGAAACTGGTTTAATGCTAATTCATTGTTTTAAATCACTGAATAGAATGTGATGTTTTACTGCATTCGTGTAATTTCATTAGTGTTAATTTATAAAACGACTTAAAATATCGTTCTGTATGTCTCACTTAAAGTGGACATTCTGTGGAAAGCCAGAAAACATATATATATCCGTAGAAGATAAAAAGCGTCAAGCAGCGGTAGTGGAATTGCTAAGTCCAGATTTTTTGAGCGTCATCAGTAACAAGTATTTTCTAGCAGCCGCATGCCGAGACAAATTTAGCTTATACTGATATAGAAAAACAGTGATTAACAAATCTTTCTGGAAAGTTCTGTTGAAAGCGGTGTGACAAAGCTGGCTCTTTGAATTATAAGGACAAAGGTCTTCGAAGTTTCTGTCTACCCTTTCTCATTCTCAAGGCTTAGTCAACGTGAGGCTATGAAAAAGATGCTATGCTGTCTGATCAAACTCAGCACATCACAATTGCGAAGGGAGCTTCTTAATTATTCAGTCTAACTATTATTTGTAGTATTCAAAGGGAGCAAGCTGGCAGAATCGTTACTACGCCGGACAAATGCTTAGCAGCATTTCTTCTAGCTCAGTGTTCAAATTTTGCCGAGGTTGTTTGCCATCCTTTCAGAGTCAATAGAATAAGTACCAATCAAGTACTTGGGATCGATGTAATCAACTAGACCCCCTCTCACTAAACTTCAAGCTTTGTGCCTATAGTAGAAAGAATTATTTCTGTTATATAAATCTTTGCTGTGACGTTTTTTTTCGTTCTAGCTTAAATTGTGACATTTTCCCAGAATTGCCCAGAATCTACTGCATCTTGCATCTTTCCAGAAAAATGAAATATTGCCACTTCCTTTCCTTCCGTAAAAACTGTTATCTTAACAGGAGTAGAGATATTCGTACTCAAAACAATGGAAATATATATATGAGAGAGAGAGAGAGAGAGAGAGAGAGAGAGAGAGAGAGAAGAGAGAGAGAGAGAGAGAGAGAGAAAGAAAAAGAAACTAAAGAAAAATAACAAGCATTTATTTAATTTGCTTTTTGCGGGAAGGAATGTTTCACCGAAGTCGTGTCTCGCCTTGACCTTCGAAACGAGGGGTAGATGAAACAGAGGCGACCGAAGAAAGGGAATTTTCCTTGTGTTGTATGTCCTGTACTCTATTTTTTCGTTGTTTAAGAAAAATGTCCATTTCCTTGGTTTTGTGTTTATGTTTTCGTTTCTCATTGTGTTCGACGTTTTTTTGGTATCCTGTACCCATATATGCATGTATATATACATGTAGATGTAGGTACGTACATATATGTATGTATATATGCATATGTTTTATTAGAAGGATATATTATCTGGGCGGATATTATATTAGCTCTCAGTTGAGTGCGAGATGACGGCTGACCACAACGATCAGTATTTAACAGTGTGTAGTCGCTGCAGCGGAAACAGGTGGTCATTATAATATGCTGTGTATAACTATGAAATAAATTCTGTGGATGTACAAGTCTCCATACTCTTTATTATTATTAATATTACATACATACATTTGCTATTCAATCTCTGAAATTTCTAAGTAACGTTACGCTCTCCCTATTTGTTTACTTATATTCTTTTATTCATTTACTTGTTTCAGTCATTTGACTGTGGCCATGCTGGAGTACTGCCTCAAAGGGTTCTTGTCGAAGAAATCGACCTCAAGACTTATTCTTTGTAAGCCTAGTATGTATTCTATCGGTTTCTTTTGCTGAACTGCTAGGTTACGGAGACGTAAACACGCCAACATCGGTTATCAAGCGATGGTGGTAGTGGTGATGGTGAGGACAAACACAGACACAGTTATTGACTGCTAACTCCCAAATTTATTTATACTCTCTCTGTTTATTTCCTCCTCTTCCTTTCTGTTGAAGAGCGTAGGCTCGAAACGTAAAAGACTTTCTCACCTTCCCGAGCGTCAAACTAATACACCTGCTTGTTGTTTATACACTTGTCTTCGTCTTTTGTTTTCAGTAAATTTTAACTTACATATATATTCGACGGGCTTCTTTCAATTCCCGTCTACTTAATCCACCCATAAGGCATTGGTTAGCCCGAGGCTATAGCAAAAGTAACTTGCCCAAGGTGCCACGTAGTGGGACTGAACCCAGAGGATGTGGTTCGGAAGCAAGCTTCTTATCACACAGCCACACCTGCGTCTATCTCTCCCCTCCCCCCCTCTCTCTCTCTATATATATATATATGTATTTATATATATATATATATATATATATATATATATATATATATATATATATATATAATATATATATATATATATTATATATATATAAATTTATACGAAAGAAGGTTTGAAAATCCAATTTAAAAGATGTTTATTTACTTAACCGGTTTCACTCTTTGGAAAAAGATTGTCAAAAGTAACATAGAATATTATGAATTCAAAAAAGTTTTTTACATAATTGCCACATTACATGTATATATATAGTCTTTGGTAACAGGGACATGTTAAGGACATAAAGAAGTGCAACAGTGTGATGAGAATATTTGAAAAAATGGGCAGAAAAGAATAAAACAAATATATTATTGGAAGTTTGGTTGCGTTAATTATTGGTTGTTGCAAATTGCCACATTACATGTATATATACAGTCTTTGGTAAAAAGGACATGTTAAGGACATAAGGAAGTACAACAGTATGATGAGAATATTTGAAAAAATGGGCAGAAAAGATTAAAATGAATATATTATACATCTCAGGGTCAGTACAGAATATTATGAATTCAAGGCGAGTTTGTTTACTGACCTGTCCGTTTTAGCAGAAATGTTGAATTGAGAAAGATGTACCCGTTTTTTTCTGTTTATGGCTTTCCTTCAAGCATCAATGATTTTGGGGTTAGGATGAGGTGAGTATGTGTGTCTCTCTGCGTGTGTGTGAATAGATGTGTCTGTGTGCCTGTAATATTTGGTCAATGACGTCTGTTTGTCAAGTGTGTGTAGTTGTCATGGTGTTGTGTGTGCGTGTGTGTGCGCGTGCGTGTGTGCGTGTGTGCGTGCGTGTGTACGCATGCATGAGTGTGGATGGTATTTGACATGGTGCTGCGTGTGTATATATGTGCCTGTATGGAGGTGAGGCTGGTGTGAGTGTGCGTGCCCCTGTGTGCGTGCACACACACGTATACAAGCGTCTGCGTGTGTGTGGGGGCTGTTTTTGAATGGTTCCAGGGTGGCGAAAATAGATGTGTGTTGTTTAAAGAATTTTTTGGGGTAGGATGGTGTGTGTATATATGCGTGTCCGCCCGTGCGCGTCTACGCGTGTGTGCGGGCCATACACACACACTACATATACATACATACACACACACATCACACACACACACACCACACACACACACACATATAAATATATATATATATATACAATTGCAGCGTGGAAGGTGTTTATAAGCCATTTAAGAAACACACAAAAGCCGTTCGATTCACTCCAACATTTAAGTTTAATTTGTCAAAATATTTTCGTCGCTAAAATCCGCGACCTGTTCACTGACAAAAATCCGTGCTGCATCTCAAATGTTGGAGTGAATCGAACGGCTTTTGTGTGTTTCTTAAATGGCTTATAAGCACCTTCCACGCTGCAATTGTTTTCGTTTCAGCACACGATCTCAGATCAAATTACTTGCTATGCGAGTACATCTCCGTAATATATATATATAATATATATATATATATATATATATATATATATATATATATATATATATATATATATATATATTATATATATATATATATATATATATATATATATATATATATATATATATATATATATAATATATATATATATAAAGTTAATCCAAACAAGAAAACAAAAAACAACAACGCAAGGATGTGGAACAAATAAGGTATTATTGGACGCTCAGGAAAGAAGGGAAGAAGGAGGGTTTGACGTTTCGAGCGGAGCTCTTCGTCGGAAACATAGGAGAAAGAAACATCCCGAGATGGGAAGGACAGAGGAAAAAAAATGCAGGTAGTCTACACGAGGTCACATACTAAAAGGACGGAAGTGGTCAAAAGGAAGGAAAAGTGTTTTTTAAAAACAAAAGAGCGGGTCAGAGAATGAATGGTAAAAGAGGTGTGCGAGATGACAAGGGTGTGTGTGTGAGTGTGTGCGTGTGTGTGTATGTGTGTGTATGGTGGACAAGGTTACTAGCAGCAGTGGCGGAATGGTGGATGATGGCTGGTAGCAAGCAGTAGGGAATTAAGGAGTGGGTGGGGGTACCCTAGCAAGTCAGAGGCGGTCAGCAACAAGGAGGTATGTGTGTGCGCGTGTATATGTATCGTGTGTGTGTTTTGTTGTAGTATGTGTTGTGTGTACGTGTGCGTTTTTTTGTGTGTATGGCGAGTAACTGTGCTTAGACTTAGTGTATGTGTGCGTGTGTGCGTGTACGTGCGCGTGTGTGTATATATACGTATGTATGATTGTGTGCGAGTGTGCTAATGTCTGTGTGTCTGTGCTTATATGTGTGTACGTATGTGTATGTGTGCGTGCGCGTGGAGGTATATGTTGTGTGTATGTATATGTGTCGGTGTGTATGTGAATTAGTGGGTGTTTGTACGTGTGTGTGTGTGTGCGTGTATTGTAATTATATGTGAATGTGTGCGCGTACGTGCGCGGGAGTGAATGTATGTATGTGCGCGTGCGTACAAATGTGTGTTTATATGTTTGCAAACATACGCACACACACACACAAGCACACACACACACTCACACACATATGCCCGTATACGTGCATATATATGCACGCAAGAACACACTTCGCGACTGAAGGAAAGATGGAAGAGACTATCAGTGGTGCGGGCGCGTGCGAAACTGCAGGCCCACCCGCACAAGCGCAGACGCGATCCCGAAATAACGCCAGCCACCAAAAACGTGCGTGCATGCATGTGTGTATGTGTGCATGCGAGTGTGTATGTAGGTATGTGTGTGTGTGTATGTATGTGTGTATGTGTGAGTGTGTTGGTGTGTATGTCTGTGTGTATGTATGTCCGTATGAGTGTATGTATGTATGTGTGTGTATGTATGTATGCATGTGTGTGTGTATGTATGTATGTGTGTATGTGTGTAAGTGTGTGTGTGTGTATGTATGTATGTATGTGTGCATGCGTATATGTGTGTATGGGGGTGTGTGTATGTATGTATGTATGCATGCATGTGCGTATGTGTGTGTGTGTATGCATGTGTGTATGTATTTGTGTATGTGCGTATATGTGTGTGTATGTATGTGTGTGTATGTGTGTGTGTGTATGTATGTGTGCGTGCGTGTGTGTATATATGTATGTGTGTATGTATGTGTGTGTGTATGTGTATGTTTGTGTGTGTGTGTATGTATGTGGTATGTACGAATGAAAGTATGAATGTATGCGAGTGTGTGTGTGTGTATGTGTGCGTGTGCGTGTGTATGTGGGTGTGTATGTATGTGTGTATGTATGTATGTGTGAGTGTATGGGTGTATGTCTGTACGTATGTATGTCTTGTGTATGTATGTATAGTGTGTATGTGTGTATGTGTGTAGCTATGTATGTGTGTGTGTATGTGTGTATGTATGTATGTGTGTAAGTGTGTGTGCGTGTATGTATGTAGGTAAGTATGTGTGCGCGCGTGCATGCAAGCATGTATGTGTGTATGTATGTATACACACGCAACACACACGCTCGCACACACACACAACAACACACACATACACAACGCACGCATATCGGGCCGGCCGCACCCCAGGAGCGCGCCCGCGAACCCTCAGACAACCACACCAAAAAAACCGAGCTCCATCAATCCCTCAACCAAAAAAAAGGAAAGAAAGGGCGTGCGCCTAGGTACAAACACATGCAGGTGTTGCTCCCAAACGCGCGCGCGCATGCACGTATGCGTGCACGCGCACACGTGTGCATGCGCGCGTGTGTGTACGTATGTAGGTAAGTATGTATGTACGTATGTGTGCGTCCGCGTATGCGTGCACATGTATATGCGTACGTGCGTATGTGTGTGTGTATGCATGTGTGTGTGTATGTATGTGTGTGTGTGTATGTATGTATTTGTGTGTGTATGTGTGTGTGTATGTAGGTATGTGTGTACGTATGTGTGTATGTATGTATGTGTGTATGTATGTGTATGTTTGTTTGTGTGTGTATGTATGTATGCATGTATGTAGGTGTGTTGGAAGTGGATATGTGGGGGTGTTCGGAAAAAAGGGGGGGGAAAGAGAAGTGGAGCGCAGACTAAGAGGAGGGGGCTGTGTTGAGTCCGTGTGGGTAATGGTTTGTAAAGTAAAGATGAAGCGTTGCTCCAAGTGGAGCCTGGAATGCGGAAGACCGTTGTGTGGGGCGAGACCAAACCCTGAGATGTCATCGGAGGATTGGTTGGCCGAGCAGAAGTGACGTGCGACGGGAGAAAGGGACCGTAGGCGAACATCCCTCAGATGTTCGGCGAATCGATCAGACAAACGGCGTCCCGTCTGTCCTATATACAGCATTCCGCAAAGGTTGCATTTAATACAGTATATGAGGCCAGACGAAGTGCACGTAAAAGAATGTCTGATACGTACAGTTCGCTGGTTGGAGCCGGTGACAGCAGTGGTGTTGGTGATGAAGGGGCAGGTGTTGCAGCGAGATCTAGAGCACGGGAAAGATCCGTGTGGAGCTGAGGGGGAAGAAGGGAGGGTGCTATGGACCAGGAGGTCGCGTAGATTCCGGGCTCGTTTGAAGGAGGACAGAGGTGGGTTGGGGAAAATGGGGCGGGTCGTGGGATCGAGCTGGAGGCGACGGAAGGCACGTAGTATCTTTCGACGAAGGGGTAGAGTAGAGGGGTGGAAAAGGAGGGGAAAGGGGTGCGGTTGGGGTGGGGTGGGTGAGAGGAAGGAGAAAGGGCGGTGGTGCGGTCGATGCGACGGGCGCGGGCGATGGCAATTGAGATTAGTGTAGGTGGGTACCCTCGGTTCCTGAACAGGCGGGCCAGGTATTGAGATTGGGTCTCGAAATCCTGGTCGCGGCTGCACAAACGTCGGAAGCGGAGGAACTGGGAGTATGGGATGGCCCGTTTGGTGTGGAAGGGGTGGGAGGAGGAGAAGTTGAGATAGAGGTGGGAATCCGTGGGTTTAAAGAAGGCGGAGGTGGTGAGAGAGTGGGAGGGGTGGTCGATGCTGAGAGAGATATCGAGGAAGTTGACAGAGGTGTTGGAGATGGTAGAAGTGAATTGTAGAGAGGGGTGAAAGTTGGAGAGGAAAGAGATGAATTGGTTGAGAAGTTCGCGGGAAAGGGAGGTGGCGCCTATGCAGTCGTTTATATAGCGACCGTATAGTTCGGGGGTCGGTCCGGAGAATTGGGAGAATACTTGGGCCTCAATGTACCCAAGAAAGAGATTGGCGAAATTAGGGCCCATTCTCGTTCCCATCGCGCCCCGGACACTTGTTCGTACGTTTTCCCGGCGAACGTGAAACAGTTGAGGGTGAGGACGAGCTCAGCCAGGCGGAGAAGGGTGGGGGTGCTGGGGGGTGAAGTCGGGACGACGGTCGAGGAAGTGTTGGAGGGCTAGGGGACCGTCGTTATGGGGAATGACCGTATACAGGGATTTTACGTCAAGGGTGAAGAGGAGGTGAGAGGGGCTGGAAGGGAAGGAAAAGGAATTGAAGAGACGGAGGGCGTGGTTGGTGTCGTGTATGTGGGATGGGAGGGCTGCGACTAAGGGGGACAGGATGCGGTCGAGGTATAGGGATATGTGTTCAGTGGGGCAATTACATGCGGACACGATGGGACGGCCAGGGTTTTGGGGTTTATGGATTTTGGGAAGGAAATAGATGGTGGAGGTGCGGGGTGTGCGGACGATGAGGTTGGTGGCGGTGGGGGGGGAGCATAAGAGGAGATGAGGTCGTGGATGGTGGAGGACACTCGCTGTTGGCAGGAAGAGGTGGGATCAGAGGGGAGGAGGCGATAGAAAAGGGGATTTTGAAGCTGGCTGAGCGCTTCCTCCCTGTTTAGGTCCGCGCGTCACACCACCACTGCTCCGCCTTTATCCGCCGGTTTGATGACAATGTCATTGCGGCGGCGGAGGTGGCGAAGGGCAATCGATTCAGCCCGAGTGAGGTTGTCTCGGAGGGGTCTTTGTTTAAAGTTGAACCGGTGGACCAGCGCGTTGCAGTCATTCACGAACAAATCTAGGCTACTGAATAGGCCTGGGGGCGGCGTCCAGATGGATGGACGGCGCCCCAGCTCCAAAAGGCAATCCTGATTGTTGTGACGCTGCGGGGACGCGTGGAAGTATGCGCGAAGTTTGAGGCGGCGCAGGAACTGGTTGACGTCAGTCCGAGTCTCGAATTCATCACAGTGGCGCGTGAGTGGCGTGAAGCGGAGTCCCTTACTGAGGAGAGAGCGCTCGGCAACGGAGAGGGGGAAATTGGGGGTATAGTGACAAAAGTGCGAGGAAGCGGAGTGGTGGGATGACTGGGGTCAGGAAGAGGGGGTGCAGAGGTGTGAGGAGGAGGGTAGGGGTGGTTGGGTGAAGAAGGGTTAGGCGTAGGAAGGTCAGGGTGGGGTGTGTGTGGGTCCGTGGAGGGGGAAGGGGGAGATGGGGTGGTGGGTGCGGGAACGGAGGGAGTCGAGGGAGCAGGAGGGGAGGATGTAGGGGAAGGGGAAGGGGGTGAAGGGTTGAGGAGGTGATGGAGTTTTTTGTTTTTTGTGTGTGTGAGGAAATTGTGGAGTTGGTGGTTGAGATTAAGAATGAAGCGGAGAATAGATTGGGTGAAGAGTGGTGGGCAGAGGGAGGAGAGGAGGAGGTAAGCTTGGGGAAGTTGGTGGTCAAGGGAGTGAAGGAGAGGGCGGATGGAGCGGATGGCGGCACGGATGAGGAGGCGGGAGGTGCGAGCGAGGGTGGGTTCGATGAAGGGGAGGAATAGGGGGTAGCGTATATATATATACGAGCTGACGTACCCAACAATTCCCGGGAAAGCGGGGCTTATCCCTTGTTTCTGTTCTCATAATTGTTTCACTAATCCAAAAACAATAATACAAAGTATGTTGCCCTTAAAACGATTTTTGTGCATTTACAGAGAATACCGAACTGTCTTACACAGGATCTTGTTTGTAGGAATTTCCAATAAGTTAGGAATACCCAAATTGTGAAGTCAGTTATGTAATAGCATGAAATTAGTTACCCGATAGAAACAATTCAAATTAAGTAGCCTCGAAAAGGGCTTTAATGCGTTCCCAGAGTATATAGAACTTAGGAGGAAATGCTAATAAGGTATGTATACTAAAATCGTTACATAATAACAGGCTAAACAGATATGAGATGATAACAATTCAAAGTAGATAACTCTGAAAAGGGCTTTTGTTCGTTCCCAGAGAATATTATCCTCAGGGACGCTAGTGTGAGTATATTCGTGAATAAGTCACTAACCGAAATAAGTGGATCTATTGTTTAGGAAAATACTATTGTTTAAGGGCTGAACTGGATAAATTGCGAAAATAACTCTAACAGTTCAAATACTAAGAAATAAGTATACTCAGTTTCATTTTTACCTAATAATTTAGGAAAATGAATGGGTTATTACCCTTGGCTATATATAGAGGCGAATGGATTATTTCCCTTGGTTTTTAAAATAAAATATATTAGCTATATATAAGGATCCCTTCCAGGGGCCCTATTATCAATTTTTTTCAATAATCTGAGTATGCCATGAGGTTTCCAGACATGAGTTCTACTCACGTGTCAAGTTTAATCAAAATCGATAAAATGATGTAGGAGGAGTTAGCTAACAACTCCACAAACATGTTTTCCCACATATGAGGTATATATATATATATATATATATATTATATATATATATATATATATATATATATATATATATATATATATATATATAATATATATATATATAACGGGAAGCTTTATGAAAATAGACAAAAGACGAAGGCAGGTGGGAAACAAACAAACAATTGTATTAGTATGGCGCTCAGGAAATATAAATAAAACAAGTCTTTAACGTTTCGAGCCTACGCTCTTCAACAGAAAGATACACAGAGAGAAAAAAACACAGAAAGAAGGAGAGAAAAAAATGCGTGCAGTAACTAACGAATCAACATGGCGATCGATGGGTGAATGAATTATCCTATGTTTACCGTCAACATGGAAAATTCGATGAACCGATACCAGGGTAGGAAATTCACGTCAGAAACACGGTTGAAGCGATCTATCCAAAGGTAGTAACTCCGGGTTCATGTGCAGAAATTTGTGCGTTATATATGAATAAATAAATAAATGGAGTTGAACGAAGATGTTAATAAAATTCTTTTACTTTCGACATATGTTTCAAAGACAACATGGTTTTATTCCAAAGGAATAAACGGTGTAAGATACAATCTTCTCATCAGGAAAGAAAGGGAGCCTCTCTCACCAACAAGACAATATAATAATTACGATGACTGCCTACATGATAAACAAAACGTCAATAAGTGTTTTAAAAAACTGTTAGTAGAATTGACGTCAAAGTTAGATAGTAGGAAGAGAAGGGTTAAAGGAATAATAAATAGGGAACAAATAGAGGGGGAGGGGTACGTAGATTAAAAGAATGTTCAAAGGCTTAGGAAAGGATTTCTCTATTGAAGTGAAGTGCACGTTAAACTAATTGTTTTTATATATATGTATATATATATATATGTATATATGTATGTATATACACACACACACATATATATATATATATATATATATAAATGTGACATTATCTACATTTACGGTTGCATTTTAAAACTCCAAGGTCTTCACTGTCTGCTCATACACACACACACATACATATCTAAATAGAAACATTATTATTTCTAAATCTCTCAAAGAGAGATATTCAGTAACAGTATTTTAAAGTAAAGACTATTTGCCAACATAGTGTGGTAGTCCTGGATGGGACGAATGATACTGTTGTTTAGCCCCAGGAAACGTCGTTTGCAGCTGGCTATACGACACAATATCCTTATATTTTCGAACAGGGAAGCTCAGCACCCCCATCCAACACAAAGAAACGTCTGTGGACCGGTTTGTGGGTTATTGCTCTTTCTCTCCTTTCTTAACATTTTGGTCAGGATTCACCACTCCACTCTCACCACCTCCATCCACTACAAACACACAGACTTACACTCATGTCTCAACTTCTCCTCCCACCCTAAACACACCAGGATTTCCACCCCCTATTTCCAATTCTTCTGTCTATGCAGGCTCTGCAGTGTCGACCATGACACTGAAACTCAGTCTCAACTCAAGGCTCGCCACTTCATCTTACGTGGATATCCCCTCACCACCCTCCACATCGCCCTGGCCAGAGCACATTCCGAGGACCGTGCATCTGCTCTCTCCCCCGCACCCACCCCGCCGTCTCCCGTCTCCCGTTTCCTCTCACCTACCACCCCACCACCTTACCTTTCCAACGCACCATTCTCCGAGCCTTCCGGCGACACCAGTCAGAATCCTCCACTTCGCACATCTTCCCTAGCTGACTCTTCCCCTCTTCAAACGAGCCCACAATCTACGAGACCTCTTGGTCTACAGCTACTTCCCTAACCCAACCTCCCAACCCGGTTCGTTCCCCTGCTCCCTCCCACGCTGCCGCACTTGCCCTTACTTCTCCATCACCACCCTCTCCTTACCGGCACCCATCATCGACCCTATCATATCACTGACTCCTTCATCTGCACTTCTACAAATGTCATCTACTGCATCTACTGCTACCTCTTTTCTCA
>NC_043000.1:65951462-65988962 GCF_006345805.1 Octopus sinensis | reverse complement strand
TACATCTACCGCTGTACTGAAAAGGTATGGGATCAAGTCATTGAAACAGGTTTGTAACAATAATGTATTTCGGTTTGGCTAAGAGATAGGTGAACAAGAAATCTGCGTGAAATTCCAGATTAAAAAAATATTTATGGTCAGCAAAAATGTTATCCTTAAAACGAACGACAGAAAGGCAGTTATTTAAGGTAAGTGATCAGTTTGTGTGTGTCCATGAGAAATAAAGTATCAGCAATGACAGAAGCTGTCATTGTGTGAACGGAATTTTTCATCGTTGTTAATCTTGGCTGTTATATAACCACTGGCTAGTTAGCAGATGAATAAACTATATATAGCTAATATCCATCGAAGAAAGATGCCGAAGACAAAATTGTAAATGCGATTTTTAAAAATGGTTGTTTACAACAGAGATTTCATGGGTTAAACATCGACTGGGGATATTATTTTGCTGATCAGTTCAGCTATTGATAAAAACAAGTTCATAATGTTTCGACAAGAGATTTGAGTGGTCGGTTCTTAGTTGATGCCTTCAGTCCTTGATAGAACCCTGTTTCTGTTACTTAGTTATTTTTACAAAGTGTTTCGAGTTCGATTTCTATATAGAAGTATAGAAATATAAAAAAAAAAATGTTTCCTGTCTTCTCTTTATGCATGTGTGTGTGTGCGTGTGTGTACGAATATATATATGTACGTGTGAATATATATTCATACGTATGTATGAATATATATATATATAATATATATATTATATATATATATATATATATACATATATATATATATATATATATATATATATATATATATATATATATATATATATATATATATATATATATATATATATATAATTTATAGACGTAGGCATGACTGTGTGGTAAGAAGCTTGATTCACAATGACATGGTTCCGGATTCAGTCCTACTACGTGGCACCTTGGGCAGGTATCTTCTACCATAGCCCCGGGCCGAGTAAAGCCTTGTGAGTAGATTTGGCAGACGGAAACTGAAAGAAGCCCGTCATGTGTGTATATATTTTTTTGTGTGTGTCTTTATGTGTATGTTTGTTGCCCCACCATCGCTTGACAACCAATGTTGGTGTGTTTACGTCCTCGTAACATAGCTGTTCGACAAAAGAGTCCGATATAATAAGTATTAGGCTTTCAAAGAATAAGTCCTGGGCTCTATTTCTTCGACTAAAAACCCTTTAAGACGGTACTCCAGCATGGCCGTAGTCAAATGACTGAAACAAGTAAAAGAATAAAAGAATTTATATATACACACACACATTTATATGCATGTATATATAAAGCAAAATGAAATTATATCTGAATAAGCGTCAAAAGAGTGGTAAGATCAAAAGTTGAGCTTATGGGGGTATTGTTTCTATTAAGGTTATTGAGATGGAAAAATCTGGAAAAGGTAATTTTCTTCCTTTCATGCGAGTCAACGGGCTTTTGTTTTAATTATATTGGGTGTATACGTACAGGCGTGGTAAATTGTGTGTGTGTGTGTGTGTATGTGTGTGTGCATCTGTATGTGTATACTAACAATATAAATACACATTTAGGTACATAGATACATACACACATATACACATATATGTATGCACACTCTTATACATACATACATACATACATATTACAAGTTCAGATTTATACCCGTAATTATTGGGGTACTGGGATATATAACACACTGTCTAAATACCAAGCTTGAGAAATTAGGCTTCTTAAAACTAGAAAGAGGAAAGCTGATTCGTTGACTACAGATCTAACCCATCACTGGATCTGCAAAAATCTGTAAAGCTTTCCAGAAGTTTATCATTTAGGTATATGTGAACATGCCTAGATATGCAAGTATATGCATGAGAATGCATACATAAAACAAAACATACAAATCTGCTCGCATACATACACCCATACATACATACATACATACATACAAAAATACTCTGTTGTTTGTGTTGAAATTCTAATGAAGGAACCTCGGATCTAGATTAGAAACCGGTTTTTTATTGGCAAGAAATTGTGAAATAAAACTGAATTATCACACACGCAAACACACACACACACACACAACACACACACACACACGCGCGCGCGCACACGCACACACACACACACACACACACACTAATGAGCGCTCAGTATTTACCCACAATATAACTACGGCACATTAAAAATACAATATTACCTTTTCAGCTTCCTTTCTTAGATTATTTCAGTACTAGCTCAATGACCCGGCGTTGCCCGGCTTAATGCTGTTCTTATTCAGATTAGTGAAAAATGAATATGAAGATATATTTTTTTCTCATAATTATTTAAAAATATCTATATTCTATTTTTAAAAATCCAAATTGTAATGCTAATAGAATTTAGAACTGAAAATCTGTTAATCTTGAAGCACCTCAGGGTAAACAATATTCAAGGTGTCCAAATGAATAAATTGCTGAAACTTTCAACTAGTGAGCAAGCAACATTGAGTTGGAGTGGGAGAAGCATGTAGTAAAGAGATCACGTGCAACTACTTTAAGGGATCGATCCTGAGATTTGTTGATTGAAATAGCAAAACTTAGTTCGATTGGAAACTGAAGCCTCTTATACTCAAATAGAACATCTGTAGGTATGAGAGGAATCTTTAGAATAAAAACATTTTCTCCTTTGGGACTACCTCTTATGATTGTTGCCTCTAGGACATGGGGCTTCATGGAAGTAAAAATTAAGCGAGTTCCATTACACAGGTGAGATGAGTCAAGATTCCTAAGCAAAATAATGAGGACACCCAGCTTTAGTGTTAAGTTATGCGGTGGCATCCCAGTGGGTTTGTGTGTGTTCAGAAATTCAACAGGGTATTGAACAGAATGATCTTGATCGCCTGTTGTGTCAATTGATTGAAAAGTCATTTCTGATGTATCTGTTAACTATGGAAGAATTTCATGATTGAGTTTACCAACCATTTCATTAGATGGAACCAGAATAGGTCTTTCACATAGCCAGTTTACATCAGTGTAATTGACAGTTCATGCAGCTGAAGTCTTGGGTTGAATGTTAATATCGCATGACCAATCTTAAGACGCTCCTCTGAGAATTCACCAGCTGTATGGTTACCTTGTAGAAATTCTGTCATGTTGCTTGTGAGATGAAGTTTTTACACATTTTTCCAAAGATACGACTTTTTCAAGCATGCATTGATCTCATCAGCTTTTGATCCTTTGGGGGATAACTGGCAATGTTTGACGAAAATCTCCTGCAAGGACTGTTACTCCTCCCACGAACGGGCTATTGTTTTTTTATGTCTTAGAGGGTACAGTCAAGTGCCTCTAGAGCTCTACGATATGACATAGTGCACTCATCCCAAACAATGAAGCGAGTTTGTTGGAGAACTGTTACCATTGCAGAGCTTTTGGAAATGCTGCACATTTGAGATTCTTTTTCAAGGAGCTTGAACAAAGAATGAGCAGTTCTCCCCCTCCCACTTCCTTGAGCTGCAATACCAGAAGATGCAACCGCTAAGGAATGTCTTTCCTGTACCACCAGGAGCATCCAAAAAGACCATCCTCTCTTTCATGCTTGACTGCATCGTGATTGTATCATATGCATACCTTAGCAATTGTTGAAGCTTAGGCTCATTTTTCTGTGACAAACTGCTAGAGCATCTAAATTGTAGGAAGTTTCTCCGAGAATTTCACGGCACAAATTTTGTTGTTGTGGTCTGTTGGTAGATGGCAATCCATACTCATTTAGATCTTTCCCTCCCAAAGGATGGAGTTTGTTCTCAAGCTGTATCAAAGTCTTATTGAGAATATAGTAATTTAATTGAAGGTCAAGGTTTGGATTTTCCCTTTGCGCACGATTGCGAACATCCTCACTTAGTTCATGCTTGTGATTCTCCTATAGCCGTTTAGGATTGGACAGGTCACGTGTGTGAAGCATTATTGCAAATAAATTCTTCTGCTGGGTGGGAGAACTTGAAACAGCAGCTTCAGTTAACGTGTCATCCCAATGAGAATCACTTTCTAACAGTGACATGATTCACGATAAGTTTCGCATAGTTGACTATTAACCATTCTCAGATCGTGAAAAGACTTTGGTCCTCTAGTCACGTGAAGTAACATGCGAAGAAAATAGCATTCAAAGTTGTTTGGATGTACAGTATAGACCCTTCCGAGTGCATCATCTTTCTTAATTCCAGGCCATCCTTCAACGTCTCTCCCTCTTGCCCTCCTCTTCCACATCTTATTAGTTTGAATCCATGTATAGAAGTTTGGGACTTGTTGGTAGAGTAATGTTACAGCAAACGAGTCATGGTTATCAAAGTTTAAAGAAAGCAGTAAGTGTTGTTTCTGGAGGAGTTTGCATTACGGCAAGATGAACTACTGCTGGATACCTTTCATGAATTGGAAAATTGAAAAGTACCCATGCTGCCTCATTGCTGCTAATATATTGACCCATCTGGTAACATGTTAGCTCATCATTTTTATCTATATCTTTTAGCCCGATCATTGCCATATCACATCCGTTATTTATATACTTACAAACATACTCGATTGATTTGAAAGAATTGCAAAATTCCACATTCCGCGTTGAAAATTTTGCAAAATATTGGATATATGGAACAATCCACTTGTTATCAATTTCTGATTGACAATTCTGTCGTACTCTAAGGCTTGCTCTGAATCCTCCCTGTCATGGTTTACGACATCTGTAAAGTGGATAACCATTATATTCCGTTTGAGTTTCATCTAAAAATTCCTTTGGATAGTGTTTGTAAATTGACAAGAACAATTACCAAACAGCAACAGATGATCCTAACATTGCAGAGAAAATCTCAGATGCTGAAGAAATCATTCAGTTTTCTCAAGCTCAGCTTGATGAACAAAAGCCTCGTGATGATTACAAGGAATTGCTCGAGCTAACGCTCATTTTCCTCGGTAGTACCCCTAAGTCAGAGGCTTATCACAGAGCTTATCACCCGGAGCTTATCACAGAGCAGGATGGATGGCCAAGCTAATTTACTTGCATTAAAATTTGGATGTTTAAATCTCAGTTTAAACTAACTGAAAGAGAGGAAAAAGGACTGAGAGATGTTTTCTGCTTTTCAGCTGCGATACACATCAGATTGTGGTACCTGGCATCCAGACCCTCATGCGCCTCCCCGTTCAGATTTGCATTTTGTGGAAAGTCTGCAGCTCTACATGCAAAAAGAGGACAAAATCGCTAGTGCTGCACTCAATAAGTCTTTGAGACATTTGTGATACCTCTCTGAGGAGTTTGTGGCGCTTGCATTTTTTGATTCAGCTGTTTTACATGAGACCAAAAGCAAAATGAAGCATGCTCTGCAGAAACCAGTTGACTCAAAACCGAGCAAACGAGCATCAATAAAACCTGAACCAGCTGGGCAGAAACAACTGCAGGATTTCATTTTTGCCAATACAACAAAATTCTTTGAAATCCTAGAAGTGCCTTGCACTTTTCTTGAAAAAGATGCTGAAGAATGGAATGATGATGAAAGTTATGCAAATGCAAAAGATATCGCACATGGACTCAAAGTGGTAAACGACACTGTGAAAAGAGGTGTACGACTGATGGAGGAATACAACAAATTGATAACCAATGATGAAGAGGAGAAACTATACCTTCTTCAAATTATAAAAGTTACAGGCCATCACTCTCAAACAAAAACAAGAAAACATTACTCTTGCTTCAAAAAAACCAAAAATAAACTTACATAAGTGGTTATTATATGCCTACTGGGGAAATTCCACATAAAAAAAAGTTAGCACGCTATACGCTGTACCTCACTACGTACTATAGCCTAGAATGTCATCGTTTTTCTTCAAACTAGCTTAACTAGGTACATATCAAACCGGTTCTGGCGAGAATATCAACAAAATATTTTTGAGCACAAACTGATATACATTTATTTTTAAAGCTTGGTAGCAACCTCTAATTTTCTTTCTTTCAACCCCAAATTTCGCATACAATGCTTTCTTGGGAACATGAATAAAATAGGAGGGTGTCTCCCTGAAAATTGAAAAAAGAAACTTTTGAGCCCCTTTTTTGCATCACCCTGGTATATATATATATATATATTTGTAAAAAATGAAGTTCGAAAATGCTGCTGTATTATACAATTTTTAATTTTTATATATACATTATAACATGTTTCAGTTCCTGAAATGAACCTTATCAAAAAAAGTTATATATAAAAAAAGACAGCTCATGCCGTCAAACACAAGAAATTCATTTATAATACACAACGGAGTCAGACATCTTAGAGTTCATGTATAGTTGATATATAGTTCATGTATAGTTGATATATAGTTTGAAGTATATGTTCAACGTGTTCGATGCAGTGGCCCACGGTGGCGATACGTATTCAATACAAAAAACAGATCAAAGTGGTGGAAAGCGGTCAATACAGGAGATTGATGTTTCCGAAAGAGCGAGGAATTCATTTTTACCTTAAGCAATTGTGATGACCCATGGTGGAAGTTCGCTGGGTGGTTCTAGTGAGTTTTTGTGAAATGCTCGGTTTTATAATGCTGTTAGGTGGTCAATCTAGCGTAGCGTGACGTCATCAATGTTTTGACCAATCGTTTCGTTAGGTGGCTTTAATCAAGTAGAACGGGACGTCATCATTATTTTGACCAATCGCTGCATTATAACTCCCTCTTGTTTGTTTCCTGTTTTGACCAGTCGCTTCGTTAGTCAAGTAGAACGGGACGTCATCATTATTTTGACCAATCGCTGCATTATATCTGCCTCTTGTTGGTTCCTGTTTTGACCAGTCGCTTCGTTAGTCAAGCAGAGCGGGACGTCATCCAGATTCTGCCCAATCACGACTTATAGCTACATTAGATCTGCCCCCTGTCTGTACTTGTTAGGTGACTATTCAAGCAGAAAAGGACGTCATCAATATTCTGACTAATGACTGTCCCCTGTTTGTATCCTGTCCATTCTAGCAGAGCTAGACGTCATCTAGACGTCATATATATATATATATATATACTTTTATTCTTTTATTTGTTTCAGTCATTTGACTGTGGCAATCCTGGAGCACCGCCTCAAAGGGTTTTAGTCGAAAAAATCGAACCCAGGACTTATACTTTGTAAGCCCAATACTTATTCTATCGATGTTTTGCCGAACCTCTAAGTTATGGGGACATAAACACACCACCATCGGTTGTCAAGTGATGGAGCGGGGACAAACACAGACACACACACACACACGCACACATAAATACACATTTTGTTGGCAAATAAACTGTACTGTTCGGTACTGGTACTGCTTATCTCTCGCTCAGAGATTTAGTTGATTCCTTCTTTAGGAGATCAACGACTGTGTGTCGCTTTAAAAAATATATAGTATGAGCAAATCGAATAATCCTTCATCAGTAGCCTGTGATTGTCTCACACAGAAGACGGGAAACAACCCAGAAACTTAGGTTTGTGAGTATCACGAAGGCTAGAGATGGGAGCGATAACCTCTCTTGCTCATACTATACGGACACAAACTGTGTCAGTAGTAAGCCGGAAAAGATGTTTCTATAGGGCTAAACAGTAGTAACATCGTCCTGTGTAGGACTGCCACATTTTGTTGGCAAATAAACTTTACTATATATATATATATATATATATATGAACTTAAAATAATTATAAATTTATTTTACTACCTATTTTGAACACTTTCATGTAAACTGTTTCAACAAAAAGCCCATCTTAACATTTTCTTATCATTGTCAAAGATTCTATTTTTTAATCATTATCAAAGACTGTATAATTGTATTTTAATACAACTATGATAACCGGTTTTTAACACAACAAAGCTTATACAAAGCTTTACATTTTACTTTTGATAATCTTTTTATTAAAAAGTGAAACCGGTCAAACCATTAACATATTTAAAAGACCTCTTCATTTTCAAACCCTTTTTCATATATATATATATATATAATATATATATATATATATATATATAATATATATATATATACCGGAGTAAACATATAATGTGAAACAAGGTGGAAAAAAGAGTACTCAAATACCAGTGGTAGAGTAATATGCTTTATTTAAAGCAGCAGAAAATTCAACAAAATCTGTTACTCTGAGAAACTCAGAGTAACAGATTTTGTTGCATTTTCTGCTGCTTTAAATAAAGTATATATATATAGAAAATAGAAGTTGAAAATGCACTGAGAATAGTGAAAATATTTGAAGCTTTAACCGGTTTTACATTTTACGCTGATTTTCAAAAAGTTTAAATAGAACGATATGGCTTATGTCGCAGCTGTCTTGCTTCTGACTATTGTTTGAAGTTTAGCCTCTTTTTATAAGGAGTTCATGGCCAAATCAATATATGTTTTGAATAGGATTTGATTGATAGAGGATAGTCACATGACTGGTCTTAGAAATTTGTGTAGGTTCCCCGCTATGTCCGTGTATTAGTATCAAATGACTATGTTTGGCGTCATAAGTTAAGGCTAATACGGTTGACTGAACAAGTCCAAACAATCGATGCTCTGAATGTTTTCTGTCAAGTGTTTGTAGGGTATGGACACATGATCCAGTTTATAACTTTTGAACGTTTCCGCTCTGTCCGTGCGTTAGTGTCACGTGACAGTATATTTTGCGCCTAAAAAGAGGGCCGACACGATTGAGTGAACATGTTTAGTTATAATCAAGACAGACCAAATTTAATCTGTCTAGTGGGAGAGTGGCCAGGAATCGTTTGTATGTAGTGTAATGGTTAAAATTTAGGTTGCTAGCTGTGTAGCTTCTTCATGATAAGTGGCAGAATGAATTTTGTGTGTGAATAGATGTGTAAGTACTCTGTTAAAGTTTGTTAAGTCTTGGTTTGTATGAAAGTATTTTCTTTGTTTATCTGTGCTTCATCTGTGGTATTCGCTGAACATAGGTAGAGTGGGAAGACCTGGAATTTGGGGGACTTATTTTTTGCACATATGTCCATGTGACCATTCAGTGGGATCTGTCTAGTACTGGGGTCTCGTATTTGTTGTCAGTGAATGGTTAGTCTATTTCTTAGAGTAAGCTTTGTTTGACCTATGTAATCTTAATTACATCCTTGACATTTGATAGCGTATATTAAATTCCTTGAAGAACATGTAAAATGATTTTTTACGGTAAAAGTCTGTCCTGATTTGAATTTGTATGTTGTGTCTTCAATAAGGTTGATGCAGGTCCTGCAATTGGGGCGGCCACACTTTTTGACTGTTGGTGTAGGAATTGCGGGAGGTAATTCAGCACTTGTGAGGAAATTTTTGAGGGACCTTGATTGTCTTTTACTTTTGATTATTTTGTGTACTTCGAATACTTGTTTCATTCTTGGGTCTTGTTTTAGTGGTGGGTTGTTCTGGTGGATAATATTGTAAACCTCTATGTTTCTTGGGTTGTGAGTTGTGTGAAGGCGCGTGGCATAGTGGTTAGAGCATTCAGCTCACAATCGTAAGGTCATGAGTTAAATTCCCGGCCACGCGTTGTGCCCTTCAGCAAGACACTTTATTTCACGTTGCACTCAGCTGGCAAAATGAGTAGTACCTGTATTTCAAAGGGCCGGCTTTGTCATACTGTGTGTCAAGCTGAATCTCCCCGAGAACTACGTTAAGGGTACACGTGTCTGTGGAGTGCTCAGCCACTTGCACGTTAATTTCACAAGCAAGCTGTTCCGTTGATCGTATCAGCTGGGACCCTCGTCGTCGTAACCGACGGAGTACTCCTGTGTGTTGTAATAAAAGGTAAATTATTGGATGTATCTGGAGCGTTTTTCGCCTCGACACGTTCCATTTCGTTGTCTATTAGCATAAATGGATATTGTCTTTAAAGTAGTACTTGTTTTAGTTCCTGGAGTCTTTTATTGCGAGTTTCAGGCTTTGAGACAATTGTGCAGATTCTTCTTGCTAGATTAAAGGGGCTATTATACTTCGTGTGTTTGGGATGGCATGAGGAGAATAGTAAGTATTGTTTAGAATCTGTTTGTTTGTAGTGAATATCTGTTTGAATGATCTTATCTCTTTTGATGATTAGTATATCCAGGAATGGTAGTTGAGTTTTACTGTATTCCATGGTAAAGTTAATATTATTGTTTATACTGTTGATTAGATTTTTGAAATCTATAAGTTGTTTAAATGTGTTCGTCCATAGGATAAAGCAGTCATCTAAGTAACGTTTCCAGTTTTCTAGTAGATGTTTGTAGAAGTTCAAGCCATATATTAATTTAGATTGTTCATATACCTGAACCTCCATGTATGCCATGGATAGATTAGTGTACGTCGGAGCAACTTTTGTTCACATCCCAGTCCCAGATATTTGATTTTAGATATTTCCATTGAAGTCAAAAAAGTTATTTTAGAGGATAAACTTTAATCCTTCAGTGATGAAACTCTTTTCAATACTGTCCACAATTTCATGAGGGAACTTTTCAAGCCAGAAATTTATTGCCTCTAGTCCATATTGGTGTGGGATTGTGATATATAGGTTTACCACATCAAAAGATACAATAGTGGTATCATTGTTTATGGATTTTGGAAGGTAATTTAACAGGTCCAGGTCGTCCCTCACAAGACTTGGCATGTATTTTAAAATAGGTTTCAGTAATATATCTAAAAAGTTGCTCAGTCCGTGTGTTTAAGAGTTCGGGCCTGCTACGATTTGTCTAAATTTAAGTTCGGTGGGATATTTTATGTTTATTTTCATATATATATATATATATATATATATATATATATATATATATATATATATACGGTGAATAAATCATAAATCCGAAAGAGAAGCGCATTCTAAGTTATAGAGCAGTAGATTATAACGGGTTTAGGGTCTGAAGAAATGCTGTAAAGCTAAGCGCTTTATGGACGTGAAATCAAGGGTAATCCCATAAACCGGTCATATCTATCTTTATCTCTCTCTTCCCTCTTTCTCTCTGTATATATATATATTCTTTGTTTTGTTTCTCCACCCATTCTCCTCTCTTTACCTATATTTTACCTTTGTTTATTCCGGGTTTTTTCGCTCCCAATGAAATAAAAAAAAACTCTTTTTATTTAGAATTTTCAGTATTATCTTATTTCTTTACTACCCACAAGGGGCTAAACATAGAGAGGACAAATAAGGACAGACAAACGGATTAAGTCGTTTACATCGACCCCAGTGCGTAACTGGTACTTAATTTATCGACCCCGAAAGGATGAAAGGCAAAGTCGACCTCGGCGGAATTTGAACTCAGAACGTAACGGCAGACGAAATACGGCTACGTATTTCGCCCGGCGTGCTAAAGATTCTGCCAGTTTGCCGATCAATGGTTGATTACATAAACCATCAGTCGAAAATTAAAGTTCCTATTAAAACGAATTTTATTATAATTGTGGCTTTTAGTATGGCGTCTTGCTATCGGTAAATGCTCTATTATTATTCTTAGAATCGCTTTCAAATAATCCTTTCTACTATAGGCACAAAACCTGAACTTTTGGGGATAGAAGGTTAATCAATTACATTAACCTCAGTGCTTTGGTGGTACTTATTTAATCGACTCCGAAAGGTTGAAAGGAAATGTCGACGTCGGTAGCATTTGAACTCAGAACGTAAAACCGAAAGAAATGCCTATTTCTTTACTACCCACAAGGGGCTAAACACAGAGGGGACAAACAAGGATAGACAAACGGATTAAGTCGAGTATATCGACCCCAGTGCGTAACTGGTACTTATTTAATCGACCCCGAAAGGATGTGTAGTGATGCTACAGTGTAGGGTTCGGCGCGCATGCGCAGAATGGGACTACTTCCGGGTGGCCACCGGAAGTCTTCCCCATGCGCATGTGCGGGAAAACATCTCTCGAGCCCGCGAACCTCAAATCTCTCTCTTCGGCTCAAGACAGCACTGCGATCGGTCACGGTTTTCCTGGCTCTGACAGCCACACACCAACTTCAACCAACTTCAACCAACCTCAACGACCAACACCAGCAGTATATCAGAGGCTGTCTATTCCCCCATCAGACAACGTACAACCATGAATCAATAAACCAAGTTGTCTGTTCACCTTTAACCTGAGTTTCGTCTGTTTGTTTTCTACAAGAATTTTTGTATGTGACTAGAAAGGATCTCGACACCCTGCCAGTGCTTCGATGATAGATCCTTTCACGTTACAATTGGTGACCCCTAGTTGAGAAAAAGAACAGGATAGAAAAAGACACAGCGAACAGGTTTTTTTGGGGCCGAAGAGCGCGGAAATTCACATTTATTTTCCTATTTTCTCCTTTTCAGCACGGCGAGGTGGGTCAAATAGCCTTATTCATCGCACACAGTACAAAAAAAAAAAAAAAACAAAGAAAAAAGAAAACACACACACATTCATTTTTTTTCCTTTTCTGTATTTTGTTTTCCTTGTACACACTTATTCCTTTTTTTTGCTACCCACGAGGTGCACACACAAACACAATTTTGAATTGCCTTCTCGGTTCCACGTGTTCTCTCTCCACTTCTAGACCATACCTTCTGCCCCCTTCTCACAGATTCCTTCCGACAAAGGCATGGCTTCAGGTTTGCCTTCATTTACGGGGGATATGGGCCTGTGGTTTGCCCAAGTGGAGTGGTATTTTGATGCACATGCCATTTCTCCACAGCAGCAGCAGTTGCACCTGCTATATTCCGGCTTACATCCCCGACTCGCCGCATCGATCAGGGATCTAATAATAAGTCCCCACCCGGATGCCACATACGCGTCTGTGAAAGCAGAAATCCTCCGCCGCAACACACGTTCGGGGAGAGCAATATTCAGATTGCCACGATGGCCGATGGAATACTGGAATTTCCGAATCCATCTCCATCGCGAGGCCTCTGTGCATGTATAGGGGGCCCTGCGCAAATTTCACTAGCCGAGCGGATTGATGCGCTCACGCGGCGAATCGACGATCTATCCCGTGCGATCGAGCGCCGACAACGCAGTCGTAGTCGCTCTACCAAAAGGGCAGATCGGTGTACCCAGCCGTGCACTTTCAAGCCCTCGGAAAACTAAATCCGGAGGAGGTGAGCACGTCACCTTCTTCCATCTCGTTTCCCAAACATCGTGCATTCTATGTAAAAGATCTGGTGTCGAAGACATTCTTCATGGTAGACACCGGTTCCTGTTGCAGCATCTGGCCCCTTCGTCTGGCTGCAGACAAGCCGAAGCGCTCTTCGATTGTCTTGCATGCTATTGACTCGTCTCCCATAACCACTTACGGTCAGATTTCGCTGCGCCTCAACCTCAACCTTCGCCGAGACTTTCGATGGGTTTTCGTCATCGCTGACATCCCACATCCTATTCTCGGCGCTGATTTCCTGGATAGGTTTAACCTATTGGTGGATGTCAGGCGTCGGAGGCTTCTTGATAGCACGACGTCGCTCTCTACACCGACTGGGAGTTCCACCACTGCGGTCCTTAGCCCGACATTCTTTTTGCCACCTCTGGAGACCCTTTCACTCTCTTTTGGTTTCATTTCCGGAGCTAGTGGACATTGCCTTTAAACCGGAAAATCCTACCCACTCGACCCTCCATTTCATCACCACCAATGGGCCACCTGTATTCTCACGCCCCCGGCGCCTAGCGCCAGACCGACTTAAAACGGCCAGAGCCGAGTTTGAGCACATGCTTCAACTTGGCATTATACGCCCCTCCACCAGCCCATGGGCATCTCCCTTCATTTGGCGCGAAAGGGCGAGTCTGATTTTCGCCCGGTTGGAGACTATCGACGCCTCAATGCCGTCACAATAGCCGATCGCTATCCGATTAGAAATCTCCGGGACTTTACAGCAAATCTCCATGGTTGTACCATTTTTTCGAAGGTCGATCTGATACGCGCTTACCACCAAATACCGGTCAACCCAGCCGACGTTCCAAAAACTGCAATCACTACCCCGTTTGGGTGTTTTGAGTTTTTGTACATGAGTTTCGGTTTGCGGAATGCTACTAGCACCTTCCAGCGTTTCATTGATGAGGTTGTTCGCGGTCTTGATGATTTTGTGTTTGCCTATGTCGATGACATACTCATTGCGAGCGACACACGAGAAAATCATCTCCGGCACCTTTCTCAACTCTTCCAGCGTCTTCGCGCGTATAGCATACGCATAAACCCCGACAAGTGTGTTTTCGGACGCTCTTCCCTAGATTTTCTAGGGCATCATATTGATTCGACTGGAATCAGCCCCCTCTCGTCAAAAGTCGATGCCATTCAACGCATCGCAACCCCCACTTCCTTGCGCCAGCTCAGGCATTATCTAGGGATGGTCAATTTCTACCGACGCTTCATTCCGGTTGTGCAGATAAGCTGCTACCTCTCACCAGGCTGTTAAAGGACTCTCCTAGAAAGGACAGTCAAGTCACCCTCTCTGTTGAGGCAGTGACAGCCTTTGAGTCCATTAAGAAGGAGCTGGCTTCTGTTTCTTTGCTTGCACATCCAGTTCCTGGTGCTTCTCTCTCTTTGACTGTGGACGCATCGGACACTGCGATTGGCGCTGTGTTACAACACACAGTGGATGACCATGTTCGACCTCTAGCCTTCTTTTCCCGTCAACTGCAACCAGCTGAACGACGATACAGCACCTTTGATCGTGAGCTCCTAGCGATCTATCTATCGGTTCGTCATTTCCAGCATCAACTTGAAGGGCGAGATTTTGTGATCTATACGGATCACAAGCCCCTTACGTTTGCCCTGTTTTCAAAAACGGACAAACTCTCACCCCGTGCTTTTCGGCACCTGGATTTTATCTCTCAATTTACTAGCAACATTCGACACATACCTGGAAAAGAGAACGTTCCTGCTGACGCTCTCTCTCGCCTTCCAGTTTGCGCCCTTTCGTCTCCTGCTGCTATCGACTTAGCTGCCATATCGCAGGAGCAGCCACCTTTGGCGTCGTTAGATTTAACTTCTCCCAAGTTCTCCTGTTGCCAGTTTTCCTACCTTCCGCTTCCGTCAGCCGAAGGCACCATTCTTTGTGACACTTCAACTGGATCTCCCAGGCCACTGGTGCCTGAGACCCATCAACGCTCAGTGTTGAAGCACTGCACTCCTTATCACATCCTGGCATCGCTGCCACCCTCAAACTAATCACTGCTCGGTTTTTCTGGCCGAATATGCGTCGCACAATTACTTGTTGGACACGCACCTGCTCCAAGTGTCAACGATCCAAGATTCAACGGCACGTTCGTGCCCCGCTTGGACAATTTCCCCCCACGGAGGCCCGTTTTCGCCATGTCCACATCGATCTGGTTGGACCATGGCCTGTGAGTCGCGGGTTCTCTTATCTATTAACTTGTGTCGATCGTTTCTCCCGCTGGCCAGAAGCCATTCCGATAGCAGACATTTCTGCTGAGACTGTTGCGCGAGCTTTCGTTTCAAACTGGATTTCTCGCTTCGGAGTCCCGTCCCGATTGACAACTGATCGTGGACGACAGTTTGAGGCCTCGCTATTTCGCGAATTGTCGCGAATTTTGGGTATGCACCATATCCACACCACAAGCTACCATCCAGCGTCTAATGGATTGGTTGAGCGGTTCCATAGACAGCTCAAGGCCGCTCTTCGTGCCTCTTCGGACCCACAGTCCTGGATCGAATTTCTGCCCATTGTGCTTCTCGGCTGTCGGACTGCTGTCAAGGCAGACCTGGGGTTTTCTGCTGCAGAGCTGCTGTATGGTACCACACTGGCATTGCCCGGTACGATGTTGGTGCCAGACACTTCCCCGCCCCATGATCCGGCGACCTATGTCACCAGACTGCGGGAATATTTTTCAAACCTTCCGCCCATGCTTCCCAGAAAGCAATCTCCACCGTCCCATCTTCCACCGGATATGAACACCTGGTCGCATGTTTTTGTTCGGGACGATTCTGTGAAGGGCCCACTTGTTTCTCCCTATAAAGGACCTTTTCGTGTGCTTTCTCGCACACCAAAGGTTTTCACGATTGAGATAAATGGTCGTTCGGAGACCGTTTCCGTGGACCGTTTAAAAAAGGCACATTTTGAGACGTCTTCATCTTTTGATGACAACCTTGACACACCCACCTATGCACCTTTAACAACGCCTTCACCTGCACAAACGCCTTCACCTGCACAAACGCCTTCACCTGCACAAAACACCTTCACCGGCTCCTACAACACCACCCTCGCCGTCAACGGGTGCCCCGAGCACACCGTATGTTACAAAATCGGGCAGAACAGTGCATTGGCCCAAGAAACTTTCAAAAACAATTTACATTTAACTTTAAAATGTTTCTTATTGTATAATAGTATGTACCAAGTCTTCTGGGGGATCGGCAAGCCTTCTGTTTTCTGCAGCACCACCACAATATTCTGGTTGCCGTACTTCGCACTCGGAGGGGAGCCCTGTAGTGATGCTACAGTGTAGGGTTCGGCGCGCATGCGCAGAATGGGACTACTTCCGGGTGGCCACCGGAAGTCTTCCCCATGCGCATGTGCGGGAAAACATCTCTCGAGCCCGCGAACCTCAAATCTCTCTCTTCGGCTCAAGACAGCACTGCGATCGGTCACGGTTTTCCTGGCTCTGACAGCCACAACCAACTTCAACCAACTTCAACCAACCTCAACGACCAACACCAGCAGTATATCAGAGGCTGTCTATTCCCCCATCAGACAACGTACAACCATGAATCAATAAACCAAGTTGTCTGTTCACCTTTAACCTGAGTTTCGTCTGTTTGTTTTCTACAAGAATTTTTGTATGTGACTAGAAAGGATCTCGACACCCTGCCAGTGCTTCGATGATAGATCCTTTCACGTTACAGATGAAAGGCAAAGTCGACCTCGGCGGAATTTGAACTCAGAACGTAACGGCAGACGAAGTACCTATTTCTTTACTACCCACAAGGGGCTAATCACAGAGAGGACAAACAAGGACAGACAAACGGATTAAGTCGATTATATCGACCCCAATGCGTAACTGGTACTTAATTTATCGACCCCGAAAGGATGAAAGGCAAAGTCGACCTCGGCGGAATTTGAACTCAGAACGTAACGGCAGACGAAACACCGCTAAGCATTTCACCCGGCGTGCTAACGATTCTGCTAGCTCGCCGTCTTGAATTATTTAAAACTAATAACCATAAACACGCGCTCACACACACACTCACACACACACAAATAGACGGACTGAAGTTTTGATTGGAATTTCTCAAAAATGTAGGTTATTGTTGCTAAGCCCAAATGTAACTCTGACTGAACAGTTAGTTGTTTTATTGTTAAAAAACGAAAACAAAATAATATAGGAAACGAAAAATATTTTGACCTTGCTCATCTGGTATTTTTAATTCGGTCATAGTGTATCGTGTCAGTGAACCTATGTTTTTTTAAGACAATAGGATGTAATTTAAGGGAGATTTATCTATTATTTCGCGTCATCATTGAACAGTATAATAGCAGCCGTATTTTAAAGAGAGAAAATATAAACAACGGAAAGAGGGGGTCTCTTGCTATTACACATCTTAGTTAAAACATACAATATTACGAATACTACGAAAGCAGCGAGCTAATGGAATCGTGAGCACACACGGCAAAACGCTTATCGGCATTACGTCCGTCTTTACGTTCCGAGTTCAAATACCGCCGTGAACACTGGGTCAATTTAATCGACTTAACCCCTCCCCCAAACCTGCTGGCCTTGTGCCAAAATTTGAAATCAATATTATGAATAGTACATTTTAAAAATTATAGTATTTTATATTTAGTAAGAAATAATGATTCCTGATTTAGTTAGGTTCAAGGCCAACAATTTGAGGGAGGGTTTAATCAATGCCATCAAAATAAGGACTTGACTGCTACATTATTTTTTTTATCAATCTCTGAAAATGTAAGAAGCGAAGTCGTATTCGGTATGATTTGAACTCAGAACGTAGAGCAGTACACTAAATATCGCTAGGCATTGTCCAGTGTCTAACGATTCTTCCATCTCTCCACTCCTTATTTGGTAAGAAATAATTATTTCTACTCTAGGCGCAAGGCCTTGAAAATTTTGGTGGAAGGGAGCTAGTCGATTATATCGACCCCTAGTGTGTAAGTGATGCTTATTTCATCGACTCTGAAAAGATGAAAGGCAAAGTTAACTTCGGCAGAATTTGAACTCAGAACGCAACGGCAGACGAAATATCACTAAACATTTCGCCACGCGTGCTAACGATTCGGCTTCTATTTGATAAGAAATAATTAACTAGTATTTTCCTGGTAAAAATTACTAATATGTTCATATGTTAGTAACTGGGAAAATGGCACATTTAATTAAAACAACAGTAATTTACAGAAGAACAAAGAAAAAAAGCGAGTTTATTTGAATATGATAGCAGCAGGTCATCATTCCAAAGGCTTAGGCGTGGCTGTGGGATTAAGAAGCTTACTTCTAAACCATGTGGTCTTGGGTTCAGTCTCGTTGCGCGACTCCTTGGCAAGTGTCTTCTGTTATAGTTTTTCCAGGTCGACCAGAGTCTTGCGTGCGGATTTGATGGACAGAAACTGAAAGCAGCCCATCATATATATAGACAAAATATGTGCGTGTGTGTGTATTTGTGTTTGTCTCCCACCACCACTTGGCAATTAGTGTTGGTTTGTTTACCTTTCCAAAACTTAGCAGTTCGGCAAAAGTGACCGGTAGAATAAGTACCAGGCTTAAATAAATAAATACTGGGGTCGATTAGTTCGATTTGGCTCTTCAGGGCGGTGCTCCAGCATGACCTTAATTCAATAAATGGAACAAGTAAAAGATAAAAGAAGTTAGAAGTGAATAAATGGAAATTCTTAAAGAGCAGGTGAAGAATATATTTCGGGAGTAGTTTTTTTCAGGGTCAGGTTAGGACTAATTCTATCACAGGATGATAGAAACCCCACTACTGGTAACCATGTTATATTGTACCAGCTATTTACAGTCGATTGCTTGGTGATTAAATTGGACCCCTAATGGGATCGGCCAATGAGGAGGGTGTGTGGATACTCAACAGGAACAAACAACAAAATCTGTCGAAGATGGATGAGCTCCTGGAGAACCAACGACACCCATATTCTGATAGGTGTCACTAGGATTACTAACTTCAATAAAACAGTTGGCTGGAACTGACAGTACTGTTTGATTCTATACCGAACTAGTCGAAACCCTGGGCTGAGAGGGGCGGAACAGGCTGGTAAAAAATTCCAGTTACCCGATGCTATGGGAACGATATGGTCCATCTTTTTTTGTAGCTTTGTTATTCGCTTTGTTTGGAACGTTTATCATAACAGGTATACCATAGAGTCTATACTGATTACTTTTCCAGATGAAGAATACGTTTTGTTTTATTTGTTTATTCAGTTCGTTTAGAGCATGTTTAGTATTGATAATAAAATATAATTGTCGATGCCCACAGAAGTGCTGTCTCCTTAGTTTGCCTCTCTAAGTGAATTAAATCTGTATATAAATTTTCCACTGGTGATTCAGATGTTGTCTAATCATGTGATAAAAAGCAGTAAGAAACAAAAATGAAAAACGACGCAAGATTTTCTCTAAGGGCGCTTATTTAAGTGTGTGTGTGTGTGTGTGTGTGTGTGTGTGTGTGTGTGTGTGTGTGTGCGCGTGCGTGCAAGCACACACACACAGTGATGAAATCAGAGTTCATCGGTGCACCGAATTTATCTAGTGGAGCCAGCCAGTTTAAATAAGATCAGTCTCAGGTAGGTTAGGTACTGACTACAGGACCAAACGCACATCAGTCCCTGTTCAAGGATAACGGACCAGATTTAGATTCTTGCATCATTTGTTTCATTTGTTGTGACACTGATAAATATTCCATGGGTCTTGTAAGTGAACTGATGATAGATGAGGAATTTGCGATATTCTCATTAGATTTTTTCTTTAACTTTATGTCATTCGTGTCTAACTTTATATACACGAGTATAGCGCAAAATACAGGAAATCTTTGAAGAACAGAATTGTCTATTATCATTGTTCACTCTGAGAAATTAGTCATACTAGCAATTAGGTCAGAATTTGGGTCTAGTACATAAATACAAAAGATGCCTCTCCACCTTGCATAGATAATGGCTTCAAAATTGATAAAAATATATGGATGACAATAACTTCTGACAGTTTTCTGAAGTAGATGCTACTGCTTTCTTGTTTTTTATCACCAGGAAATGAAATACTAATGAGGCCGCAACACGTGATTATACTAATGTATGTAATGACATATAAGACTCACAATTTCCTCCTCGGAATGTCAAAAAAAAAAAAAAAAAAAAAGAAACCACACGGGGCTAATATTAGTTTCAAATTTTGGTACAAGGCCAATCATTGCAGGGGAGATGCTAAGTCGATTACATCGACGCCAGTGCTCAACTGGTACTTATTTTATCGACCACGGAAGGTAAAGTTGATCTTGGCGGAATTTGAACTCGGAACGTAAAGACGGTCGAAATGCCGATAAGCATTTTGCCTGGCGCAGTAACGATTCTGCCAGCTCACTGTCATAAGATGGGCCAATATCACGTGCTATAATGCACTAAAAGCTTTTCTCTGAACAGGTGCTACTGAAGTTGGTATATACATTTATGTATTTGTTATTGATGGCTCGGCAAATATAAACATCATTTCATGCTTTCATGTGGAGTTTCAGTGTGGCTTGGTACGGATTACCCCTAATTATATATGTATTTCAATTACTGATGTAACGAACAGGGCTCCCGAATGGATTATGTTCGTATAGAGACACACCACTGTGTATATGTATGTATGTATATATATATATATATATGTGTGTGTGTGTGTGTGTGTGTTCGTGTGTGTGTGTGTGTCTGTGTGTATGTAAGTAAGTATGTGTGTATGTGGGCTCCCATAACGCGCCTACGAAACTTGTTGCATAGGGCTGAATCAAACTTTTTAATAAAAAATATGTGTAACTCCTATTAAATATGTCGAGTGTCTCTTTCGTTTGTTCACTCGATCGTACACACACACAGACACACACACAGACACACACACACACAGACACACACACACACACAGACACACACATACACATTACATGTAAACCCCCACACTTTATGTCTTTGTAGTGTCCCCCTCACCTTCACTCTGGTAGCAAATAAAAGAAATCATTAATGGGGAATAACCCCATTATTATTATTATTATTATTATTATTATTATTATTATTATTATTATTATTATTATTATTGAGTGAGGAAGCAGCGCATGCCATCAAAATGACTCTGAAGTACAAATATACGTAGCTCTATATATCCATCAGGACTACTCGATACACCAGGTATATGTATCACAACCATGTGTGCGACATGGCGATCTCATATCAAGTTAAACAGCACATGAACTTGCAGGTGGAGCCCAGTTAGAATTCTTTTCAAGTCGAGCAGCCTATCCCGCTCAAAAATTCCCCAAATAAGGTTTATTTTAAGGATGATGAACAAAACACCTATATTTCCAGAGGTGAATAATAATAACCAGGCAGTGGTTCTCATGGCTTCTGATCTTAACTGATTGGAAGTGTTATCATGTACATTGTTTTGTCTTGGTATAAAAGATGGGCTACAGCAAATATTCTGCTCAATACCACAGATTTGCTTGTCAGTTGTTTGACCTTAACCAGTTAAGTATGTCCCTTAGTGGCTGACGATATGTGCATCTCTGATCACAAGCAGAAGTAGTGGGGGAGCATCATAGCCATGTGTTGAGGGAATGCTTTGGGGTTTGAATAATTCACCTCTGGAAATATAGGTGTTTTGTTCATCATCCTTAAAATAAACCTTATTTGGGGAATTTTTGAGCGGGATAGGCTGCTCGACTTGAAAAGAATTCTAACTGGGCTCCACCTGCAAGTTTAAGGATGTTGAACGAACTACCCATGTTTCTAAAGGTGAATTATCCAAACCTCTAAGAATTCCTTTCAACATACAGCTATGATGCTCCCCAACTACTTCTGCTCATGATCAGAGATGCACATATCGTCAGCCACTTAGGGACATGCTCAACTGGTAAAGGTCAAACAACTGACAAGCAAATCTGTGGTATTGAGCAGAATATTTGCTGTAGCCCATCTTTTATACCAAGACAAAACAACGTACATGATAACACTTCCAATCAGTTGAGATCAGAAGCTATGAGAGCCACTGCCTAGTGCTACATCTGGGCATTATTATCATTATTATTATTATTATTATTATTATTATTATTATTATTATTATTATTACTATTTAAATCAGTTTGATATGGTTCCATGTCACTTATATATATGCGTGTGTATATGTATGCGTGTGTATATGTATGCGCGTGTATACGTCTCCTTATATTCAAATTGGTTGATTATTGGTGTTTGCTGTATATTGCTATGTTATGTCTGAATGTAGATAACAGCAACGATGAAGAATTACATAATATAATGTCTGGGGCTGTTAGAAGCTCTGATTCGGGAATCTTAATTTTTTTTTCTTTTGGTTGCTCACATTATGTGTCATATCTTTTACATTAACATCACAAAACTAACGATTGTTGTCACACCTAGACACTGTGCCTGCAACTGTGTCTCTTGAGATTTTCGATCAATAACCCTCGCTCTTCGATTACAAACGCGCAGTCTTTTCAAAACGAATAATGATACAGTAGTTATAGCAGCCGAAGATTATTAGGTCTGCTGTTCTATCTTACAACCAATTTATAATTTAAAAGCTATATAATCATTCATTCAGCTAACATTGTATTTATATTTTGTCATCACACAATTATTTCTAATTAGATTTTTGATGCCTACTACATTAAATATGTTAACACTGTCTTAACTACTCATAGCTTTATAATGATATGAAGAGATATTTTCCAGTACATTTTTGTTGTGGTAAAATTGTCCAGGCTTACATTTGTAGTTGATTTTTCGATGAATACGAATTTTGGTATTTCTCGAAGAATTCTATAGCAACTACCTAGAAATGTAGTTTTAGGGTATTTGCCTCGGGGTCCAACGAGTCCAGAGACCCAATGCTAACCAATGTATGCTGTCCTATTGTATGTATTAGGTTTTCAGATAAACTCATAGACCCGTCACCAGACTTTGGTGCGAAGGAGTGCTTCAGAATATTCTGGGTAGACACTAATTTGTAATAATGCTAACGTAGAGTTTCGAAAACTAAGTGAATCACTGTAAATCTGAGAGTGCATCATTGAATAGTGAGGAGGCAGTGTCGTCCAATGTACCCCCTTATCGATGGGCATGTTAGTCAAACTTCAAGAAATGTATTGCTGAAAGATTTTTGTAAACTATATTTTCTAAATCTGCAGTGCACCATTGAATAGTAAGAATCCAGTGCTGTTCAGTGCTCCCACCACCTTAGTGACGGACATGTAAACTCATTTGTTTTACCTCCTTGGCACTCCATCATCATTTATCTGAAAAGAGGTAAAAGGTTCACAAATTTTCAAAAACCGATAAGCAAATGTTAGTTACCTTCTTGAGTCATACTGACTCATAAGGACCGGTTTCCCGGTTTTCATGGCGTATAGATCCGCACCTGGACGGGACGCCAGCCCGTCGCAGGATTACTCATTTTTGCCAGCTGAACGGACTGGAGCAGCGTGAAATGAAGTGCTTTGCTCAAGAACACAACGCGTCCAGGAATCGAAACCATCTTACAATCATGAGTCCAATATCCTAATCATTAAGCCACGCGCCTCCACTGTAAACAAATGTTGTAGAGCAGTGGTTCTCAACCGTGGTCCATATGACCTCAGAGGGTCCATAAAAGAGTTTTGGGGGATCCATGCAAGCAAAACTGTAAATTAGGGATCTACAACAATATATTAAGAGTCCATGAAAAAGTTTTGCTGTAGATTGCAAGCTGCAGCTAAGTTGCTTTCTCTTACATTTCTGTGGTTCAACAAATACAAGTTGATGTGTGAGTAGCAAAATAGGAATTTTGAAAGAAGTTTCTACAAAACTAGTTTTTAAGCATCGCATAGCTAGGGGGAGGGGGGCACCAGAATAGAATAGTAATGAAAGGGGTCCATAGATAAAAAAGAAAAGGTTGTGAACCCCTATTGTAGAGGAAGAATAGAGATACGGAAACCCATAACACACTACATTGGAATAAAATATAATAAACGGCAAAAAAAAAAAAGGAATTTATCTGACAGCCCGATAGTTCCCAATACATTGCTTAACCCGGCGCGTACAATTCTGTTAAGACGGATCTACTCCCAAGATAATGTGTTTGTGTACGAACGCCTAATCTACGAGTCTATTATTTCAGTGTCTGATGTTCAGAAAGTGTTGATACAATGCAAGAATTTAACTGCTAAGTCGCTGGTCAATGTCATTTATGGTAGTTAAGAGGTTATTATGTTTTACTGTTAGTGTCTCGGATGTCTTCGAGTAATCAGTGCAAATGCTTATTTTCAAACTGATGTTACAAATGCATTAGATTTTATTGCTATGGTTTCTATTTTTTGGGTGGGTGAATGGGTGGTTATTTCCTAATCTTGGATGCATTATTCACAATAAATTCTGATCTGTATTTTCTATTATCGCCTTAAAGTGATATTAAGAAAAAAATATTGTCATAAACTCATCGATTAAATGTTATTTTATGATGTAAAAAGAAGTAAAATGCAAAAGAAACGAAACTAAAAATTCAGAGTGATGATTGTAAATCGAAAAGAGAGGGGAATTTTGTTCTCACATTTTATTTTAAAGGTAAAAGAGCTGAACTACATGATTTCGTAAGCGTACAGCGTAATGCTACATCCACAAGTGCTGGTGGTTATTGGGCCTACAAATGATGTATTAAGTGTTACAAATTTAGAAAGAAGCTGAAGTGCACCGTTTCATAATAGTATTTCCAACAAATGATACAATAAAAATCTGTTATGTGGCCTACCGCTCAATACATGCTAGCTCAGCAATCGTGAACACATACGTAAAGCTAATTCCTTCAATAAATGAAAATTACATTTTAATTTAAATACACTGTATATGTATTTCTCACATTACATAAAGATATTAAATAACTTTCTGATTTTCGTTTTACTTTCCATTATTTTCATTTATTTCTTTGTTTAGTGTCAATACTGCCGATTATTTTGGCTTTATTTTTTTCGTATTTTACTCTGTTTTTTTTTTTTAGTTTTTGCCTTCTGAAATAAGATTTAACCAACTCACCAATTGTTTGTTGTACGCAGGGACCTCTATTGTCATATTTCCTTCGTACTGTTGTAAAATTCTCAGTTTAGGTTCTATTTGTTACAATTGCTGCGGTTAGATTTCCTTGAGATTCAATTTTCTATATTTAGCAATTTAGACCGAAGGTGGTTGCTGTTGGTAAACAGCAATACAATACTATATTTGATAATATCTAGCCAAGTGTCTCTGACGTCAGCTTGTGGTCGGCGTGTTAGCTAAACGGAAAAGTTTAATTTTTGCATTGAAAATTGCCACCAGAACATTGGAGAGGTTTCTGCGGAATGCATGTAAAATGAGCATAAGATTCAACTCTTTGGGGACATTTGGCTTACTGCAGCTGGAAGCTCAGCCTGTCTTCAGTTTCACTTTTGATAAGAATTTTCATCGCTCGATTTCTTCACTGACAGTTTATTACTGTTACCAATGACTGTAATTCTCTGAGAATTACAACTTGAGTATTGCAAAGTAAAAATGTTAAGTGTTATCAATAAAACACGATTGAAGATAATTTCCTTTATTTGCTTATAATTCAACATGTTAATATAACACAATTCAACTCAATTGTCACATTTCTAGCATGAAAGTTTGACTGTCATCATCTTCTATCTTTTACTTGTTATAGTCATTGGACTGCAGTCACGCTGGGGCACCGCTCTGAAGGGTTTAGTCGAACAAATCGAACCCAGTATTTCTTTTTTAAAGTCTATTCTATCGGTCTCTTTCATCAAACCGCCAGTTTATGTGGATGCAAACAAACCGACACCGGTTATAAAATGGTGGTGGGAGGACAAGCACACACATACACATATATGTGTACAACTTAAGTTTCAATCAACTAAATCCACTCACAAGACTTTGGTCGATCCGGGTCTATAGTAGAAGACACTCACTCAATATGTCGCACAGTAGGACAGCACACAAGACCACATGCCACAGGGCCACACATGCACCTCTGTACATGTTCTCCTAGTTTAATTTCTTACATTTTTCTCCAATAGAGAAAGAGCCGGTTTTTTGGAAATGGGACATCATCTAGGTGATCATGTACATAATTAAAAATGAACCTATTGGCCAATTTGAATTATTTGTCTTGACTCAATTTATTTTTCAAATATGCAAATTATTCTGTCCATAAATTATTCATAACTCTTTTCCCCTATGTCAACTGTTCAGTTGGCTTCGGCAGATTCTACAAAATTGACGTGGTCTAGTAGAGTGAAACATGTCCATAGTTGTCCCTTGCCAGAAAATAAAGGCCAGACTTTACCTCTTTTACCTAAGCATATAAATTTACCTAAGCAGGTAAATTTACTTTGAACAAATAACTCTTGATGTCTTGAAATTATGCCCCCGCGTCTTCGCCAGTTACTAACAAACGGCGACAGGATTTCAGGTTTTTTCTTGTAAAGGGCAATTTCAATTAAGAAATTTTTGTATTCGGCATTTAGCGCATCACTCTGTATATAAAAATATGTATCTGCTAAGATAGGCATTTGTCTGCATGTATATTTACATGATGCATATTGTTTTCATGCAGATTGTTTCACTAAATTACGTATTCCCGAAAATGAACGGCCTGACAATATAGTAGGTACTACAAACGAACTGAACCAGAAGAGAATGCCAGATAAGACAACGAGACAGCAAGAAATAAACATCTCAAATGAGTTATAACGAACATACAACTCACAACATTGTAGTACCTAGTTGTGGGCCTTTTGAACTTTTTGGCCACTGTCTGCTATTGGAAAACAATAGGGCTGAAAATGAGGCGAGATGGTCACAATTAGAACACTAACTAGACAATAAAATGTTGTCAAAAAAAACTATTGTAAGAGAACTACGGATAAATATAATGCATGGTAAAAATGTGAAAATGGCGGTCCTACATGAAACGACAAACGAACACCACATACAGTTAACCACTGCATACAAGAATGGACAAGGTGATCTTCAGTTAGACAGAGGGAGATGTTACATCGGAATCTGTGGATCGCATAAAGTAGTTTCTCATTGGAGAAACTACATTATGGTGCCATAGATATTTGGTTGAACAGGGCTTACTTAAGGTTACAACAACAACAACCTCTTTTCAATTCAAGAGTAAGAATGACTCAACAAATAACTCCTCTACTGCCTCAAAAATACAAAAAAAAAAAAAAGAAAAGAAAAATCAGCAACATCCCAAACAGAAAATATCAGCTACCTCATTGCTAACTAGAAAAAGAATGACCGGAAGCCATTATCTCCACACGAGGCATGATATGATAGCCAGAACGATGTGGAATAAAATGAATAATAGAAAGGTAAGGACAAAGGACATCAATTAAAAATGAACGTGTTGAGAACGAAGGATGGAAATGCTTCTTATGAACTCTAAATGCAGAGAAAAAAAAGAAAAGCAGAAGCTGAATCAAAAATGTAGCTTATCTGAGATTGTCGTTTGATTAACATTAAAATGCATGTTCTGTTAGGAAAGTCAGTTACACACGTGATAGCTAAATGTACATTGAATTTATCAACAGAGAGCTGGTTTTTTTACTGTATCACTACATGACAAGTAGGGTGACATTAATGTATGAGACAAATACAGGTATGTCAAATGCCATACAACATAGATTCCTGATTTACTAAATTCATCCCCGCTTTTTGAAGATATGTCATAATTACCAAACGGCAATTAAGAGAAGCTGTACTAAGGGAGGGGAGATAATCTCAAGAATCAAGAATTTCCCAAAATTAATATATCATAAAGGAAAAAAGGCAGATTTATTGTCAGGAAATAAGAGGACAGTCATTTACACGTGTTCCTAGCTCAACAAGTGTCATCAGCACGACAACCTGACCTTCTCTCCAGTAGCCAAAGGACTTAGATTTATAGCATAAAGAACAAAAAACATTTATGGCCTCTTTTACTCATTTACTCTTTTATTTGTTTCAGTCATTTTACTGTGGCCAAGCTGGAGTACCACCTTTAGTCGAACAAACTGACCCCAGGATTTATTCTTTGTAGGCCTAGTTCTTATTCTATGGGTCACTTTTGCCGAACCGCTAAGTTACGGGGACGTAAATACACCAGCATTGGTTGTCAAGCGATGGTGTACTAAATTTGAAACCATTATTAGTATCATTTAAGGCGGAGGGCAGGCAGAATCCTTAGCACGCCGGACAACATGTTTGGCGGCATTTTGTCCGTCTTTACATTTTAAGCTCAAATTCCGCTGAGGTCGACTTTGCCTTTCATCTTTTCGGAGTCGATAAAATAAGTGGAATCGATATAATCGACCTCCCCTCCTCTGAAAAAGTACTGGCCTTGTGCAAAAATTTGAAACCATTATTAGTACCATTAATGCAGCGAGATGAGAGTATTGCAAGCGGATGAGAAAAAATGCTTTGCCGTATTTCTTCCGACTTATTACGTTCTGAGTTTAAATTCCGCCGAGGTCGACTCTGCCTTTCTTCCTTTCGGGGTCGATAAAATTGTACCAGTTGAACACTGGGGTCAATGTAATGCACTAGCCTCCTCTACTAAAATTTCAGGCCTTGCGCCTATAGTAGGAAAACTACTAGTAGCATTTTCAAGTTTACGAGAAAGTACACACATATCCTTTTCTTGATGTGTAGGATGCTTCTCCTCCAGGTATTTGTTGAGGTAGACAAATCCAACTTTAAAGGAGGTTGCTCGGAACGTTACCGAGAAGTGAATACTTCTTGAGTTCACTCCAGATGTGTAAATGGTTAAATACATATTATTTGTTACTGCTGTTTAGCAGATGCTATCTGATATTATACTTCCAAAACTTCTTCAAATTTTTATCCTACGGACCCCCTCCCATGTTTTCGAGGCATTGCGGACCTTCACTCCCGCCCCAAAATGAAAAAATTAGAGTAGACGAACGAAGTAAATGACCTTGTGTAAAATAATTTTTTCCTGAGATAAAATGTTACTGATAAAATAAAAAAAAATTTAATGGGAGGGGTGAACTTGTTTTTTCTATAATATGTCTTCAATATTAGGCTGCGTTTTTGATAATTCGACCCTCATGTCATGCGCTACATCCAGTTTATTGCGAACCTTTGTTTCAATTGCGAGTAAAGTTGCAAAAGCGATCTCACATTCGTACGTTGTTGCGAATGGAACGATGAAATTGAGGACCAATTTGGCAACATCTGGATAGGATTGCGTCATTTCAATCCAGAATTCACTGCAACACATGTTATGGAAGGCGTTTTTGCACCTCCATCATTCAGCAAATCGATGAACTGTTCTTGAATGACTTAATCTTCTAACGGAAGGTCCACAACAGAGATTGCAAAGGGATTGGTGATGAAATTATGAACTTTTTCCAAGTTTTTTAGGTCGGGGAAGTATCTTTGAATTTCAGCGTGAAGAACTAAGACATGCTGTTTTATTATGTCGAGGATATCAGCATCAACTTGAAGGCCATCTTCATCAAGGAAAGTATTGGGGTTCGGAAATGATGCGAAATTCTCACATTCCAATTTGGAATGCCACAAATGGAGCTTCATTTTAAATGCAATCATTTGTTCATGACAGTGGACAGCGGTAATGTCCTTTCCTTGTAGTGCTAAGGTAACAGAATTAACTGATTAAAAAATGACGACCGAAAAGGAAAGGCATATAAGGAACCGAGTATTGGAGAATTGTCTATGCAATTCTTTTTTAGCATCCCGAAGAAATTCGCGTATCTCTTTTCGTCGAACGAAGACTCTTTTCAGTACTCTCCCCTTGATTAACCACGTCACATGCGAGTACAGTATAAGCGTTTCAAAATCGGAGCCATTGTCCTTGAACAAGTCAGCAAAAAGACGCGAGTTTAGAGAAATGGCTTTGATAAAATTTACTGCTTTGACCACATCATTCAAAACATTCTTCAAATGGTCAGGCATTGTTTTAACCATCGATGACGTGTACAATGCGTATCGATTGCGTTTGGAGACTTCTCCTTCACCATTGTCTGAAAGCCAGAGCAGCAACCAATCATTGTTGGAGCACTGTCGGTACACACTCCAACAACGTGCTCCCAGTTTAAGCCATACGTGTTAAAGAATTGATCCACTTTCTGGAATATATCGTTTGCAGTGTTGAGGGTTTCGTAGAAAGAGAATTCCTCTTCCAGGCGTTTGTTATGCACGTAACGTACATAAACACAAAGTTGTGCTGAATCCACCACGTCAGTGGTTTCATCAGTTTAGATGACGACATAGTTAAGCATTGATGTTTTTTTTTATATCTTTGAGATAACCTGAGACAAAATATTATCAGACATCTCAACGATTCATCGACTGACGGTATTGTTGGAAAGGCGGCGAGCTGGCAGAAACGTTAGCACGCCGGACGAAATGCTTAGCGGTATTTCATCTGCCGTTACGTTTTGAGTTCAAATTCCGCCGAGGTCGACTTTGCCTTTCATCCTTTCGGGGTCGATAAATTAAGTACCAGTTATGCACTGGGATCGATGTAATCGACTCAATCCGTTTGTCTGTCCTTGTTTGTCCTCTCTGCGTTTAACCCCTTGTGGGTAGTAAAGAAATAGGTATTGCTGGAAAGTGAAACATGTTTAAGCTTCTGTAGTTCGGACATTCCGAGCACGAGTGAGATTATATCTTTGCAGCAAGGAAGAACTAACTGCTCTCCAGTGTTATGTGGCTTTTTGCAGCAGTAATTTTCCTTGAAACCTCGTAGAAGGCTTTCAGACCGGCCGCGACGTCCTGCATAAACATTCCTGTGTCATCAAACCTGGATTTGACCAATCTATCAGCTTGGCGTCTGAAAAATTGCTCATCTTTGTTGACTGCACTGGGATGTTTCGTTTCCAAATGCCGCTTTAGCTTGCTAGGTTTCAGCGAAGAAGCTGCCAACACCTCAAAGCACAGAACACACTGTGGTTTTTCTACTCCACCAGCAGTAAGCACAGTGACGCCGAAACTTAGATATGACTCTTCATATCTTCTTTTATTTGTAAAAGACATTGTACAAATAAATATAACAATATGTAAATGTTGCGCTTTAAATGCACAGAATTTAATACTATTTCACTCTGTTGAGAAAACTTTGTTACTTTTATCAGTATAGATATATATATATAAAACACATACACACACAGATACAGATACAGACACAGACACAGACACAGACAGACAGACAGACAGACACACACACACACACACACACACACACACCACACACACACACACACACACTCACACACAAGATAATAAGATATTTTACAAAGCACGCTAAGTCCTTATTCATGCAGAAGTTAATCTTGTTTTACTTCAATATCCTCATTTTAGTCATTCACTTGGACTTGGTCAAGTTTCTTACCATTGTAACGCATTGTAACTGCTTAAAAAGAAATTCAGCTAAAAGTCGCTTGGTACTTTATATAGAGTGGAGTTCCATGGCCTAGTGATTAGAGCAGCAGTCTCGCGGTCGAGCGAAACACCTGAGCTCAACACGGCTCCGGCAGAAGGTAATGGCGAACTTCTGCTGACTCTTTCACCACAACTTTCTCTCACTCTTTCCTCTTGCATCTTGCAGCTCACCTGCGATGGACCGGCGTCCCGTCCAGGTGGGGAACCTATACGCCAAGGAAACCGGGAAACCGGCCCTGTGAGCCAGGTGTGGCTCGAGAAGGAACCAACAAACAAAACTTTATGTTGAACGAACGTCTTCATTCTGACAGCGCGACTAGCTTGTCTTTTTATTGGCTTATTAGGTCCCTACTTATAGATGCTTAATACAATACAAACATAAAAAGTAAAATTAAGAATGAACTTACGATGATAAATATGTCGAAAATATAGGCGTTCGTAAATGTGTGATGGTGAAAACAAATCGCAACCTCTTCATAAACCACTCTTGCGGACTATGTCATCAAAGAGCCGGTGTTACGGCCGCTGTAACAACTCAGAATATACCCCTGCCCAGACTGTACTAGGGCTAGTCTAGGCTAGCCCAGACTATACCTCCTCCAGATAGCCAGCCCAGAATATACTCCTGTTCAGACTATACCCCATGCTTGCAGACAAATAACACAAATGTATCTTACTTATAAAAGCTGCCTCAGAACATATATAAAATTTGATATGAATCGATGAAGAATTAAAAATTACGTGTAAATTTCGATTTAAACATAGCAGTTTAGAATTATCAAATGCAAATATTCAATGTATCAATATAAACCCAATGTATAGGTAGATTGGAGAAAAATTTGATGACTCGCGCATGCTGCAGCCTAGACTCGAACAAATTTGGCCATTCATGTTGGGTTTATATTGGTATATTTTAAAGTATTTTGCATTTGATAATTCTAAATTGCAATGTTTAAATTGAAATTTATATGTACAATTTTCAATCCTATTTAGACTTGCTACGCCCTTAGCCCCACACCGATCAATAAAGCCACATAAAGGTGCCTGCATTCAAGTACGTGCGTGTACACTCTGCGCGTGTCGCGACGCGTCGCTTCAAAAGCATTCTATCTGTAAGTTTTTTAAAAACCTAAATTAGGGGCTCTGTGTAGTGCGTGTATGTTCAATGGTTCCAGCTTTAGCTAAAACCTAAAATCCTAGGCTTTTAAACATTAAAAATTTGAAAATTGGCGACCCCTTCGCGGACCCCAGTTTGGGAACCAAGGTTATACAACATTCAAAGGCTGTCTAGATTGACCTTAAACCTCTTACTCGTTTTTTCTTCCGAGATGGGCCTGGTATTATCATTATTTTTATGAAGCTTCTAGTTTATTTCAGCATCTTACGGGTTTTAATATTTATGGAATGAATTAAAGGAGGCAGGCTGGCAGAATAGTTAGTACGCCTGGCAAAATGCTTAGCGTCTTTACGTTCTGAGTTCAAATTCCGCCGAGGTCGGCCTTGCCTTTAATCCTTTCGGGGTTTCATAAAATAAGTACTAATTGTGCACTGGGATTGATGTAATCGACTTACTCCTTCTCCGGAACTTATAGCTTTGCACCAAAATTTGAATCTAATATTTATTGAACAAAATAAGGCGGCGAACTGGGAGAATCGTTAGCATGCTGGGCAAAATGTTTAATGGTATTTCGCCTATCTTTACGGTTTGAGTTTGAATTTAAATTCTTCCGAGGTTGATTTTGCCTTTCATTCTTGCGGGGTCAATAAAATAAGTATCAGTTGAACACTGGGGTCGATGTAATCGAATAAATCCTCCCCCGAAATTCCTGGCCATGTGTCAAAGTTTGAAATGAATATTTATGGAGCAAATTTTCTCTATGGTCTCAGTCAAGTATCTCAAATGTAGGTACCGGTACTGTCACTGCAAATGTACAGTGGGAAATTGTCACTCAAGAGAAACTCTCTGAGCGCCATCTTTTTTAAAGTCTGGTATAATCTTCTTTGCTTACTCTTTGTTCACAGTATCCACCTTTCTATGTTATATGTTCATCAATACCTAGATATTTGTAGCACTCGTTGTTTGGAACAGAGAAGATACAGAGACCATTAACAGGTTTATATTAGCTGAAAATATTGGTTTCAAATTTGGCACAAGGCCAGTGATTTCATTGGCGGGGTTAAGTCAATTACATCGACTCCAGTATTCAAGTGATACTTATTTTCTCGACCCCGAAAGAATAAAGGCAAAGTGGATCTCAGCGGAATTTGAATACAGAACGTAACGACAGACGGATACTGCAAAGCATTTTGCCCGGCGTGCAAGCGATTCTGCCAGCTCACCGCCTTCATTGCCTGAAAATATTGTCACTAATACAGTAGGTTCTCAGTTTTGTAGATGTTTCCAGTATAGATCTTTAAATCATCCACAAATGATATTATGAGATATAATGCTGTCTCACGTTCTTGTAGACCCTAAAATGCAATTGCTGGATTTTGTCAAAGAAATACCAGAGAATTTCGAGCAAAAATAATAAGTATGTGTGTGTGTGTAACCTTATATAATGTATGTTCAGGAACGAATACACACATGTATGTCTTCTGCAAGGAAATGCCGCTGAATACATGCGTGCATGTGTGTCTGACGCTTCTGAGAGGAAATGCTGCTGGTAATATGAAATTAAATATGTATGTATGTATGTATGTATGTATGTATGTATGTATGTATGTATGTATGTATGTATGTATGTATGTGTTTGTATATGTGTGTATATATGTGTGTATGTATGTGTGTGTGTATGTGTCTGTGTGAACGTGCATATGTGTTTGTGCATGTGTAATATGTTAATATTTTTCCTTATCATATTGAAGTAAGTATGATTATGTATGTAACATAAGCTCTTCTTATCACGAACTATCTTCACAGTCTTCCTAAGTAACACCCAACACCCTATCACATCAACGTACTCTCTGAAGAAACGAAGTAGAACTTGTGTGTGAGAGAAAGAGGGGGAGGAAAGAAAGTGAGAAAGGGAGAGAGAGAGAGAGAGAGGGAGAGACAGGTAGACAGACAGAGAGACAGAAACAGAGATATTTTCTTCTTTATCGCTTCCTGACAGACATGGTGACGTTAAGGTATGTCGGCTGGTTTCTGCGTTTAAAAAGGGAGTTTCGACATCGTCGTTGCTGAAACTACCAACAAATTTCTTTTAACTCATGTCCTTTTGTCTTAAATAAAGTATGTATTCAATAGTGCAATTCCCGACATACAAAATGACAGGATTTTCACAACTGAAACTCTTTTCATCGTAAGTCTTTGATCTGGGTTGATTTGGTGCTAAACAACAACCGAATTTATTAAGCCAACGAGAGACGATCTATGCACAGTCAGTCTACCTGCAAGAAATCAGCAGCTTAATTTTCATCAAATTACTTTTAAATTAGGAGGACATATTCGACAACGCAGTCCTGTATAAATATATATATATATACACACACACAAAAACGAGATGATAAATAAATACCTACATGCAAATAAATGGGCGCACTTGGATGTGTGAATCGACAGTTCAACCAGCGCACCAACTCAATCGCATATTTAAAAACCTCGGGAATTCTCTTAACTCAAAAAGTCTTGTGGCTTTGTTAGAGACCGACTTGAACTCTGCCAAGAAGAACTTAAATTAAACTCAACGAAAAACAGGCATGCATACATACATACATACATACAAACATACATACATACATACATACATACATACATACATACATACATACATACATATATACATACATACATGGTGATTGTTACATCGCCACGGATGATCACCGTCTCTTTGTGCTCTCCCGTAGTCAAAAGCATTTCTAACTTTCCGTCCGTGACTTCTCGGATGACTATTCAATCCTATTGCAGATTTGCATGCTTCGAAGCATAGGTGACAGACGAAAGTTGTCACTTAATGTGCGCTTCCAACTGGTTAGATCTGCAGACATCACCACTCTTCCATCTCCATAGGACTTTTGGTACAAGAACTGACATCTGAGGTCGCCAAAAAGAGACAGCTGTTCGTCATTGGTCTATAGTGATAAATGCTTGTACAACAAGAGTACCACTCTCTGAGTCTCCGTGATTAATACCTACAGACAAGCGGAAGCGAGATGACCAGTAATCAGTGAAATCGTAGGTTTTACATGGTGTCCCGTCCTAGACGGATTTTGTGACAACAGCAAGGGATCTCTCACTACCAGGTGGTTTTACTGCATGGTCTAACACTTACCAAGGGGAATTTCTGCGCCCTTGCACTCAGATGGACTGTCATCCCATATGGTAGTTATCCCATAGTTCCATAGTTGGGACCCTGATAGATCAGACTAGACTTGGGGAGCAATAGTGGCTAAGGCGTAGTTTCATACTCCTCAATGACCTTGAACTCTCGAACTAGGGCCCCACTATCAGAGGCAGAGTAAAATTATACCCAAGACATACATACATACATACATACATACATACATACATACATACATACATACATACATACACATATAATTATATACATGTATGTGTATATATAGTGGTTAGAGCGTCGAGCTTACAATCATGAGGTTGTGATCTCGAATCCTGGACCGGGTTGGGTGTTGTGTTCTTGAGCAAGGCACTTTATTTCACGTTGCTCCAGTTCACTCAGCTGTAGAAATGAGTTGCGACGTCACTGGTACCCAAGCTGTATCGACCTTTGCCTTTCCCTTGGATAACACTTGTGGCGTGGAGAGGGGAGGCTGGTATGCATGGGCGACTGCTGGTCTTCCATAAACAACCTTGCCCGGACTTGTGTCTAGGAGGGTAACTTTCAAGGCGCAATCCCATGGTCATTCATGACCGAAGGGGGTCTTAATCTTAATGTATATATATATATATATACAATTAAAGGCCCCTAAATTAGGATGCCAAGTGCTGGGAACACAAAAAGAAGATGAACTTATCGAGAGTGAAAATCAAAAACATTTACCGATAACTTTACACCTCGGACCGATCAGTTTCTGCCTCTTTCTAGCAAAACACAAAATATGTTTGCTAAGGCTGGCTTTATCAACGAGTCGCCTAAATTGAATCGAGGTCTGCAGCGATGTGAGAACATGTGTCGATCTCGACTACTAGCAGATCTTAACTTTTCAAATCTCTGCGCAGACGCAAAATCTACACGGCAGTATAGGGCATGCCGGGAAGAAATCTACGAATAAATTCATCATGTAAATATGCGAATATAAACAAGAAGGGTAGAAATATTAGTTACTACCAGGTGCCCAGCACAAAAGACGAATCAGTCATAAGACAAAAATATTATTCGTATAGAAAAATATTATTCATGTAGTAATACAATTAAAGGCCCCTAAATTAGGATGCCAAGTGCTGGGAACACAAAAAGAAGATGAACTTATCGAGAGTGAAAACTTTACACCTCGGACCGATCAGTTTCTGCCTCTTTCTAGCAAAACACATCCTAATTTAGGGGCCTTTAATTGTATTACTACATGAATAATATTTTTCTATACGAATAATATTTTTGTCTTATGACTGATTCGTCTTTTGTGCTGGGCACCTGGTAGTAACTAATATTTCTACCCTTCTTGTTTATATTCGCATATTTACATGATGAATTTATTCGTAGAATTCTTCCCGGCATGCCCTATACTGCCGTGTAGATTTTGCGTCTGCGCAGAGATTTGAAAAGTTAAGATCTGCTAGTAGTCGAGATCGACACATGTTCTCACATCGCTGCAGACCTCGATTCAATTTAGGCGACTCGTTGATAAAGCCAGCCTTAGCAAACATATTTTGTGTTTTGCTAGAAAGAGGCAGAAACTGATCGGTCCGAGGTGTAAAGTTATCGGTAAATGTTTTTGATTT
>NC_043000.1:65911462-65948962 GCF_006345805.1 Octopus sinensis | reverse complement strand
CAGGCAACAAATCCGGGACCCCACGACCAGGAAAACTCCCGTAAGAAAACACCGCAAACATAAACCCGAAATACCAAATCTTCCCTCTCTATCAATGAATCGGAAACTCTTCAATCCAATTCTGTTTGAATAAGGAAAGCATGCTCATTAAAAAATATAAACCACAGCTGAATATCCTTTAGAAAGAAGAAAAAACACTAAAGAGAAAAAAAGAAAAAAGACCCAATTTCTCCACAAAAACCAACAACTAGGTACAACAGACATAATTCCCATAACTTTAGTAACAGTATTTCTCTACAGAAAAAAAAAAAAAACGCAACAACCAGATACAACAGACATAATTCAAATAACTTTGTGACAGTCTTCCACACGGGTTTCGAAACCGCAACTCGAAATCACCATACAATAACACCGTACAAACACCAGTTGCTGATGCCGCCTAACTCTAGACCAATGAAATTTTACCTCCAATCGAAACCGAACTTCAGTAAATACAACAAAATGACCTTTAAGATAACCAATCAACTGGAACGGCTGATATCCGTTGCCCACAGGGAAGCCAACCAGGCAGAATGATAATCTTAACCACCAGAAAAATAAAACGTCACCAGTACTTTAAACGAATCAAAAATCAGATCCGTTCACGGAAAAAAATTATAAATACACCGGATTCCAAACAACGCCGTTACAAGCGAAAGTCCCTGCACACGACCGAAAAAGAATCACAGAAACTGTAAAGAAGACCGTTTTTTAGTATCTTCATTTCTCCCTTGTTTTTCTCCCTCTTAACTCAGTATGACCGAACCTTTGGTGATCCACATTTCTAACACTATTGAATTTTGTACATTTAAACAAGAATGTCCACATTTTTCATATTATTGAATGTTGTAAACATCTAAATCATATTTGATATTATTGAATCTTGACTCAGTATAACTGAACCTTTGATGATCCACATTTTTTATCGGTCACTTCTAACACTATTGAATTTTGTACATTTAAACAAGATCATCCACATTTTTATATTATTGAATGTTATGAAGATTTAAATCATATTTGATATTTTTGAAACTTGTAAACATTGAAACTTTTAAATATGTTTTTCTAATTCATAAGTTAAAATTTTTACTATTGATTAACAAAAAACATTGTTGAAATTAGTTTGGTTTGTATGTAAATAAATCTATTACAAACTATTAAAAACTATAAATCTATTAAAAACTATTACAAGTTTTTCAAATTTAAGTACATTTTCAACAACAAATTTTCCTGTTTTTTTCCTGCGCGGAAATACACCTGCTCTTTTGTTATATATATAGGTATGTATGTATGTATGTATGTATGTATGTATGTATGTATGTATGTATGTATGTATGTATGTATGTATGTATGTATGTATGTATGTATGTATGTATGTATGTATGTATGTATGTATGTATGTATTAAGGTGTTTCGCGCCTACGGGATTGAAAAGTAAGAATGCAGTCTGAAATTTCGTCCTTAAGGAAATTCGGATGAATTTTAACAATCTAAAACTACACTTTCTTCTTAATGAAAAGTCGCTTTTCAGTGTCTTAGTTAAGATAGTTAGCAATTTGTAAAACTATGTACATATATGATATATATATATATATATATATATATATATATATATATATATATATATATATATATATATATATAATATATATATACTTAAATTGCGATGTATATGAATGCGCATGCGTGTGTGCGTATACGTATATGCGTGTACGTGTTTGTGCGTATGTATATGTAAGCATGTGTTTGAGTATGCGTCATCTTAAATCTTTTCATCTTCTCATTTCCATACTTTTATTTAGAAGAATTGAAACAATAATTCTTTTTGCTCTCACGAAACAGTTTTTTTTATGCTACTCTTTTTACTACATATGTTATTTGGCTAATTGTTGATCGCATCCGTTATTGGATTGACCTATAATTGAAGATGTCTGAAAAGAAGTCATCATGTGGAAATGGAGGCAGTAGTGCGGAAAGGAACTGTTTTAAAAAGGCTTGATGCGAGAGAGAGAGAGAGAAGAGAGAGAGAGAGAGAGATAGAGAGAGAGAAAAAAATACCAGTCTTATTGCCAAAATATTGCTACATTTACAGTAAGGATAATACGCGAAAATAAAAAGAAAATTAGAATCAAATGCACAACAGTCTACTTCGTTAACTTCCCGGACCTTATTTTTCAGAGATTTAATGTTATGCATGAAATGGAAAAGGTCTTGAATGTATGAATCAAGGATCACGCTTTGTGAAATGTGCCGATAAGCACGATGGTAATTATAAAGGCCAAAACTTTGTATGACGATTTGCAGAAAAAGGAAAATTCTAATGAAAAACGTTTTCTGTCTCGTAAAATAAATAAATAAATGAATAAACATAAAAGTTGGTATGGACGATTTAAGCTGATTTATAAGGTTTAAGAGGAGCTGGAATTTGCGCAACATAAAAATGACTGGCGCTGGCAGTGCTAATACAGAAGATGCTACGAATTATTCTGAGCGGCTGAGGAAAATAAAAAGATTGCTATGGGGGTTACACACCAGAGAAAGTATACAGGTTGACGTAACTGTGCTTTTCTGGGAGCTCATGCCTGCAAGAACTTTTATGTCTCAAGAGGAAAAATCAACACAACGATTTAAAGCTTCCAAAAATTGTCTGACGCTTTATTTGGGAAGAAATGCTGCTTGTGATATGAAATTAAAACGCCTACACCAGTATCAGCCCAATATGATACAAAAGTTCTAGTTTGCCTTTGGTATGATTGTGAGGACAATCCTTCTTAGTGATATCAGTATAAATAGCTTTAACAACATTTTCATGGATACTTTTAGATACATGTAGATGATATAGGCAATATCATTCACACTAGAACAGCATAATCTATATTTTCTGTCATAATATGTAGGTTTAGAGTTATCCTTGTCTCTCTTATTTATCAGGTATTTAATAACTATCACCTATTTCTGAACAACAAAAGCGTATTGTTCTAGGTGAGATGTGATGTGCATATCAATGGTCCAAGAGAAGCTATACTTAATGTTAATATTGATTTCAAATTTCAGCACAAGGCCAGCCGTTTCGGGAGGTGGTAAGTCGATTACATCGACCCCAGTTTTTAATTGGGACTTATTTTATCGACACCAAAGGGATATAAGGGCAAGTCGACGTTGGCGGATTTTGAACTGAGACCGTGAAGACGGACGAAATATTGCTAAGCATTTTGCCCGGCGTGCTAACTTCCTTCCTAATATTGTTAGTATCCTGAAGCTTGTGGAATATGTACCCAGGTATAACCTTTTGCTAATGTAAGTGTTTCACCTCCATGTTTCTGTTTAAATACGTTTGTTCTGTTACATTTATCTCACATGAAGCAGCTTTACATTTAAGAGTACTTATTTAGGAGCTCTTCACTCACTCTCAAGATTTTACTTTTGTATGTATGTATGTATGTATGTATGTATGTATGTATGTATGTATGTATGTATGTATGTATTTCAAGGACCGAATAGAAAAATTTGACGAAAACATAACGGAAAATTAACAAAGACAACCGGAAAAATAGACAAAAGCATAATACACGGAAATTTCGCACCTGATTTCTCATCAGTCAATGTCCAAGACAGCCTTGTGGTTTCTCGCTTTTAACATTGATACCACTCCGTCTTTGGCAGCACCAAAGCAAGACGCCTCTGGAAATAGCTAACCAATGTATACAAGGACAAAAACAAACAAGACAAGCTAAAATATATAACAATTGTACGTATACAACAAAAAAAAAATAGTTATGAAAATACAGCAGGAAAGGAATAATTTATACATATACAATAGAAAAGGGCCTTTCGGTTATAAAAAAAATATTATTATTATATATATATATAACAGAAAAGGGGCCTTCGGCTATACAGAAAAATAGAGAATAATTATACATATACACCATATACAACAACGAAGCCTCCCAGCTATCAAACGGATATAGTGAAGTAACGCAATGGAAAAAGGAAAAAGTCCTACAGGACAGAGCGAGAAGCACAGACAGACGTAACTGCTCGGGTCCTAAGGCAGGTTTTTTCGATGCTATTATTATTATTGTTATTATTATTTTTATTATTATTATTGTTGTTATTGTTGTTGTTGTTATTATTATTATTATTACTCTATGTTTGACTTTTGCTTTATGTCTGTACAAGTTGGCTCCAAGTCTCACCCAGAGACCTCAAGAGACAACAGGTTGGAAGTTCTGTGCCATATATTTGGGGTGGGTGGGTTTGGTGTTGTACTAGTGAATGTCTAATACATAAAAAAAAAAATAATAATAAAAAAAAATAAATAAAAAGTTTGTTTTAAACCTTGGGATTACATAGAGAGTATTTTGCGTAGGATATGAGCAGTTCCCATGAGCACTATCTTTTGAATTTCTGCCATTTTGGGGTTTCCTGGTATCTGAGTTAGGTAGCAATCAGTCCCTTTCGCTATCATTCCCAGGGCACCTATGACAACAGGTATTGTTTTAGTCTTCAGCTTCCACATTTTGTTGATTTCTATTTCAAGATCTTTATATTTGCTCAGTTTTTGGTAGGTCTTGACAGATACGTTTATATCGATTGGGACAGTCATATTATTATTATTATTATTATTATTATTATTATTATTATTATTATTATTATTATTATCATTCAGGTCACTGTCTGGGATCGAATGCGGAATCTTGGGGTTAGTAGCCCGCGCTCTTAACCACTACGCCATATGCCCGGCTGTTTTGCTAATTTTCCGTTTTTATGTTTTCGTAAAATATTTCTATTCAGTCCTTAAAATATCTATGTAACGCAACGCACCCCCTAGGTATGTCATTGTTCAGTTTTATTTCAAGATTTCTTGCCGATAGAGAAAGAGTTGGTTTCTAACCTAAATTCAAGGCTTCTTCATTGGAATTTCAGCATAAAAAACAGGGTACCTTTGTATGTATGTATGTATGTATGTATGTATGTATGTATGTATGTATGTATGTATGTATGTATGTATGTATGTATTTATGTATGTATGTATATGTGCAAATTCGTATGTTTTGCTTTATGTATGCATTCTCATGCACATAGTTGCATATCTAGACAATCTCATATACATTTAAATGATAAACTTCTGGAAAGTTTTACAGATTTTTACAGTTCCTGTGATGGATTGGATCTGTAATTAGCTTTCACCTTTCTTGTTTTGAGAAGCCAAATTTCTCAAGATTGGTATTTAGAAAGTTTTACATATCCCAGGGCCCCCAAAATTACCGGTATAAACCTGAACTTGTAATCTGGATAGAATTACTCTAGATTTCTCAATAGTTCAGCGTAGATATTCTCTTTTTCACGGATGTTCAGCTTCGTGTTAACATCCGCTGGACAGATAATTTCCACAACTATGCACAGTTTCTCTTCTGTATCCCAAATCATTATACCAGGTCTGTTGTACTTACATTTTATTGAGATCTTTACTGGGACATTCAACCAGTACTCCTTTTTATTATGAGTGGCTATAACTTCTACCTAACTGTGGGTTCTTATTTCTTTGTCCTCGTGGTTATCCTTCCGACGGATTTCATTATCGAGTGTCCTAGCTACATCATCATGTCTCATCGGTAGATAATACTGCGATGACATTTTCGGACAACTGTTTATGATGTGGGTGATATCTTCGGTGTTAACTCCACAAAGTCTGCACCGGTTGTCACATTTTACTGCTTTTACTGCATTTCTATCCCTGTTTTATTGAATGTAGAGAGTTTTGAGGTCCAAATTTTCTTTATTTGGCTGTAATATTCTTTAGAAACACGTGTTTTGTTACAGGTGTCATTATAAGATATGTTTTCATCCACCCCTAGATACCTGTAACATTCTTCGTCAGATATAGGGGAAACAGTCAAATCATTGATGGTTTATAGTTTTTCCCCCTTTTCACATTCATATAACAACTCTTATCCTGACCAAACTCCAACCCTACATCCTTTGAAAATGTTGTAACTAGGTCAAGGCTCTTTTTCATCTCATGCATATTCTTTGCATAAAGTTTTAAGTCATCCACAAAGAAACAGTGTAATTTTGGTATTTCTGTTTCCTTGTGAACCAGAGAGATATACTTCAGACTTCCTTAACATGAATGACAAGGGGTTTACAGAAAGTATAAACAACATCACAGAGAGGTTGTTCTCTTGGAATATGCTTTGCGATATTGTATTCTATCAGTTATAATACAGTCAGTCTTTGTGTTTAATTTCAAGATGATGACCCACGATGAAGTCAGGTCAGCTATGGATGTGACTATTCTCACTGGAACTTTAGCAAGTTGAAGAGCTTCTAGCATCCATGAGTGGGAACAGAGTCAAAGGCTTTCTTGTAGTCTTAACACATTGAAAATAGGTTCCTCCTATGCTCTCGCACTTTTGACATCACAGTTTTGTTGATTAACAATTGCTCGGTACATCCTAAGATTCCATTCTTTCCAGCTGCTTGTTCTGCAGTGATGATGTCATTGGTTTCACAATGGTCCTGGAAGAAGCGGTTTAAGCATGCTGTGTATATCTTATACATTAAGTTCTGGAGTACAATTGGACGGTAGCTTTTGCAATATAGGTGGTTCTGTATTTGGGGATCAGTTTTGTCTCTGCCAGAGCTAATGAGTATTGTATGCTACTGTTCCCAATGACAGCTTGCTAGTACAGAGTGATAAGATATGGTCGGTAGAAGGCTAGTTCCTTGTATGTATGTATGTATGTACGTATGTATGTATGTATGTATGTATGTATGTATGTATGTGTGTGTGTGCATGTATGTATGTATATATGTATGTGTGTGTGCATGTATTGTATGTATGTATGTATGTATGTATGTATGTAAATAGATATGTATGTACGCACGTATGTATGTATGTATGTAAATATGCATGCATGCTCGTAGATATGTATCTGTATGTGTTGTTTATATGTGTATGTATGTGTGCGTACGTGTGCGCGTATGTAAATATGTACATCTGTATGTAAATATGCGCGTGTATTTATAAGTATTTAAGTATTTATGGATGTATGTATGTAATTTTCCTCTTTTGATGTTTTCCCGTTTTCCATGTTTTATAACAAAATAGCCAGAAATATTTCTGTGGTATTTTGACAATCTAAAACTATAAATTATTCCTTTTATACTCTCTCTCCTCTCTCTCTCTCTCTCTCTCTCTATATATATATATATATATATATATATATATATTATATATATATATATATATACACACACACACACACATATATACAGAAACTCGCCCCCCCACACACACACACTATTTTATTTTATTAAAACCGAAAAACTTCAAACTGTGACCCAAATTCATGTGACAGTACGTCACACAGTTGTGATAATACAGAATAATAAATTTTCATTATTCTGTAATATCATAACTATCTGACAAATTGCCACGTGAAACTCTGAGTAACAGTTTGCGAATTTTCTTTCGGCTTCAGTAAAAAGGGAATTAGAGAAAAGAATGAGAGAGAAAACGATGGTGGAGAAAACAGTATAGAGTAGAGTCGCATCAAAAAGATTAAGATATATATCTATACATATAAATTTGACATGGGCGATTCTTTCTTGTCTTGGGATTCACGGTCAAACGGTTGGGTGGAATTGCGCGAAAAATTACACAGATGTGTAGAATGATCCGGTGGTGATGCTGGGCTTTGTATTTTCTCATAGCTCCCATGGTTACCGAGATAATCTACTATAATAATACTCTTGTGTTTATGAATGAGAAAGGAAGGGGTAATATATGAATAAGGAAGGAAGGGGTGATGCCCTACTTGGTAGTGGATAAGGAAAATTGTACGCTGAAAAAATAACTAAAACTGTTTCAATTCTGCGTGAATATATGTGTGTGTATGTAAAGGGGGGTATGTGAATGTGTCTGTGTGTTTGTGTGTGTGCGTGTGCGCGCAATGGAAGTGGGATAGTTCATCTTTGTTCGCTTAGTATTTGGGTTTATTTTTTGATTTGGCTGAATCTTGGTTGTTTTTTTGTTGGTCAGTTACTTTTAGCGGTTTGACAGAAAAAAGTCATTCTAAAATTGTGTTTTACGTAAGCGTGCCCAAACAAGTCGAATGCTTACACAGAGCAAGTTTTACAGCCACATCATCCAAACCGACCGGGTGAAACCGGGCTTAGCTGCTAGTATATATATATATATAGTAGTAACAAACTGAGGAAAAGAAATCCTCCATTTCACTGGTACTTCAGTTGGATACCATATAAATATTGGTATAATTCAATAATAAGGATAAATTAAATATAGAGATATTCTATTGACAATCCAATAATTTATTTATATTACAATATTACATTAAATACTATGAATATAATATATAACAACATAATATCCTACAGATAATTATAAAAACCGTAAATGCCAAGAAATTTTTCGACTTATATATATATATATATATATATATATATATATATATATATATATTTGTAAAAAATGAAGTTTGAAAATGCTGCTATATTATACAATTTTTAATTTTTATATATACATTATAACATGTTTCAGTTCCTGAAATGAACCTTATCAAAAAACGTTATATATAAAAAAAGACAGCTCATGCCGTCAAACACAAGAAATTCATTTACAATACACAACGGAGTCAGACATCTTAAAGTTCAAATATAGTTTGAAGTAAGTTCATTCATGCTATATGTTCAAAGTGTTCGATGCAGTGGCCCACGGTGGCGATACGTATTCAATACAAAAAAAAACAGATCAAAGTGGTGGAAAGCAGTCAATACAGGAGATTGATGTTCCCGAAAGAGCGAGGAATTCATTTTTACCTTGAGCAATTGTGATGACCCATGGTGGATGTTCGCTGGGTGATTCTAGTGAGTCTTGTGAATTGTTCGGGTTTTATAATGCCTGTTAGGTGGTCAGTCCAGTGTAGCGTGACGTCATCAACGTTTTGACCAATCGTTTCGTTAGGTGGCTTTAGTCAAGCAGAACGGTACGCCATCAACATTCTGACCATTCGTGACCTATCGCTGTATTATAACTGCCTCTTGTCTGTATCCTGTTTTGACCAGTCGTTTCGTTAGGTGGCTTAGTCAAGCAGGACGGTACGTCATCATGATTCTGACCAATCACGACTTATAGCTGTATTAGATCTGCCCCTTTTCGTTAGGTGGCTTAGTCAAGCAGAACGGGACGTAATCAGGATTCTGACCAATCGTGACCTATCGTTGTATTATAACTGCTTCTTGTCTGTATCCTGTTTTGAGCAGTCGTTTCGCTAGGTGGCTTAGTCAAGCAGAACGGGACGTCATCAAGATTCTGCCCAATCACGACTTATAGCTGCATTAGATCTGCCTCCTGTCTGTATTTTTGACCCCTCGTTGCCGGGTCATAGTGCTAGTGCATGTATATATGTGTATATGTATGTGTACATATTACATGTACATCTATATATATATACATCTACACATAAAATACAAAATACAAAGTTATATCTTGATATCGCTAGTGATAACAATACTCAAAATATATAACAGACTGGAATTGTAGGCCCGTCTCTTGCAATTTATCTCAATTGTATCTTGTCCTCCCTCTTGTATAGAAGTGTGGCTACAATCCAGCCTACCTCTACTTCTGGGGAGACATTTAAAAAATTTTTTCTCTATATTGTATACTTTATAGACAATAGACTTTTCTTTAATTTAATTTTGTATTTCGTTTGGTGGTGTTATCCTAGATTCACCGTCTTTTTTCGGTGATCAATCCGAAATAGGTTTGTATTTCTTCCATTTTAATTTTAATGAGTTCGCCGCCCGCCGACGGCTGCAGCGAAATTCATTTTTGGACTTTCTTCTATCGAAGACATTTTAACAAAAATGCTTCCGTGTAAACGGTGAAAGTATTGTCAATTTCCCCAAACAGGGACACAATTCAATTTTTAAACAATAACTAAAGCTCCTTCTCCCAAAGGGGGAGGGTTACGGTTTACAATTATTTAACAAATGCAACACAACAACGCTTCCCTTACGAGGAACCAACAAACGTGATAACAATAGTTAAACAGTAATAATAATAACAACAAACCTTACGGTAAACCAAAAGGCAGTACTCTGTTGAAGCTATAGGCCTTTATGGATCAGAAATAAACCAACAGACATTACATACAGCCATACTTCATATAGATACTTAGTGCTAGCTAATTAGCAAATAATCTAATGTAAAAGCCGTGCACACCTCTATCTGGACTATTCCATTTCTGCACTTAAATTTTATTTTTTATTTATTCCCATTCATGTGAAACCACTGATTCAAGTTCAAGTCATTGGTGCAATGTTACGATCTAATTATTATATTATACTTTAGTTTGATTTTAATTATCATATCATACTTTAGTTTGATTTTAATTATTACTTACTACATATAATTCAATTATTATTATCTCTAACTTTTATTGTTAAAGTGAAAGTATCTGACATAAAATAGAGATGTTTTTGTTTCACTTTTAACACGTAATACTGAAATAGTGGAGAAGATATGATATTGCTATGGGCTCGCCCTAGGCAAGCGGTTTAAGATTTTTTTGCCCATGAAATTACATGGATCCTAAGTAAGGCATGTGTAAAATTTTAATGAAATTGGTTGTGTAGTTCTCAAGTTTTAGGGAAACAGACAGACAGACAGACAGACAGACAGACAGACACACATTCTCAGTTTTATATATATAGAGATATATAATTTTCTGATATACACAATCACAGTTCCATTATATATAAGTCACTTCAGGGTCCTTGTTTCAGAAAGACGAAATTCTGTGTGAAAGGACGGCTGGATTGTAAAAATTATTTCAAATGGCTATGTTATGAGCGTGAGCGTCACCTATTCAATCTTACATCAATTACAATTAAAAAAAAACCCAACAAAAGCACTTTAACGGACGATACAATCAAGTAAGTGCAATCCACAGCCATCGAAATTCACTTCATTATATCTCAAACACATACCAGTTGAAACTTTTTGGTGTCCAATATAGTCTCTTATCATCACAACATACAATAATAATATATATGTTTATATAAATGTATATAATTAAGTATCTAAGTCTTCTCCTACGTGTAACTGCAATATATATATATATATATAAACAAATAGATCTTCAATACAACTCTTTTTTATCTATTTAAATTAGTTGGTATAAAAAAATTTATTGTTTAAATTGCTAATATGGACTTAAGACTGTAAATGCGATAACCAAAATGCCACATACACACACAGCCACACATACATATATATATTTCACTTCCACACACGGTAGCTTAATTTAATTCATATATATATATATATATATATATATATATATATATATATATATATATAATATTATATATATTATATATATATATATATATATATATATATATATATATATATGATAATTAAAAATAGTTCATTTGACTTGCTAAATAAATTTAATATCCCAAATAATAATTATTACAGTATTGTATAGTTTAGAAATCGTATTCTTATTACAACAATGTTGTTTGTTACCTCTGAAAGTATTGATAGAGTTTAAATATGCACCATATATGGTCCTTCATCGGGAACTGTGCTTGTTGACTGTTTAGTTTGTATTGATGATTTCTGTCGATTCACTAAATACTCCCTTTCATGGTGTGCGAATAACAATAATTTATTAAGTATCTGGTTACCCTTAAAAATGAGTAAATTTGATTTCCATTACTGTAGCCTAAAATATATATATATATATATATATATATATATATATATATATATATATATATATATATATATATATATATATTTACCAGCCACATGGTTCCGGGTTCATTCTACTATAGCTTTGGGCCGATCAAAGCCTTGTGAGTGGATGTGGTAGACGGAAACTGAAAGAAGCCCGTCGTATATATGTATATGTATATATGTATGTATATGTTTGTGTGTCTTTGTTTGTCCACCCCCAACATCGCTTGACAACCGATGGTGGTGTGTTTACGTCCCCGTAACTTAGCGGTTCGGCAAAAGAGACCGATAGAATAAGTACTAGGCTCATAAAATGTAAGTCCTGGGGTCGATTTGTTCGAATAAAAGCGATGCTCCAGTATAGAAATTTAAATTTTTTATAATTATTATTATAACATATATATTGTTTTTTTTTTTAAATTGATAATTGGTAGTTATATTATTCCCATTGATAAATATATTTATAGTATTTAATTGATACTATATAACTACGAATTGATTATTTCTTTAAGTATTTTAAATATAAGATTTTTGAAAGTTATTATTTAGCCAACGAGATATAAAGATAGGTAATTTGCTATAGCGTTCGTTTAAGATTGTTTGTTTGTATTTTTGAAATTAGCTATTTCATATTTAATATTTTAATATTTTTATTAGTAATATGAATAATTAATTTATTTGGTCTTTATTATTGTGCATATATATTTATTTATAGAGATAATTTTAGATCTTAATTCTAATATTTATATACATTTATATATTTTCATTGATAATTTATATATTATTTAAATATTATATTTTTAATAATATGAATAGTCATTTTTTTTTGTAAAATATTTATGTAATTAGATATTGACTATAACTGATATTAGATTATTGGTGGGTTTCTTACCTTAAAAATTAAAATTAATATTTAACATTATAATCGATGTTTTGACATAATCATAATCGTTAAGTTTCTAGTTTGATAATAGAGTTTTTTATAAGAAAAATTGTTATATTATTTATTTCTTAAAAAATATTGTTTAAATATTTCTGAAAATTATATACACACATATACACACATACATATACTCACACACATGTACATATCCTCAAATATACAGATTCATAAATACACACCAAGATATACATATACATGGATATATACATACATACACATACAGATGTATGTGTGTATGTATGTGTACATATATATATATATATATATATATATATATATATATATATATATATATATATATTATTTATGTATAAATATATAAATTGTTTATATATAAAGACACCCAGAACTTTCCAGATGACCCAGTATTTATAAAATATTATATACATATATGGTGGAGGTGCCCAGTGGTTAGGGCAGCGGACTTGCGGTCGTAGGATCGTGGTTTCGATTCCCAGACTGGGCGTTGTGTGTATGTATTGAGCGAAAACACCTAAAAGCTCCACGAGGCTCCGGCAGGGCGTTGTGATCCCTGCTGTACTCTTTCACCACTCTTTCTCTCACTCTTTCTTCTGTTGGCCTGCTCGCTTAGCCAGCGGGGTGGCGTCATTCGAAGGCTAAAACAATGCGAACGCATTGTGACCAGCGATGTGTAGCAACATCTGATGGTCCGGACGGTCACGTGTGTGCGTGACATATATATATATGTATATATATATATATATATATATATATATATATATACAATGTAAATGTACATATTATCTATGTCTGTGTGTCTTTGTGTTCGTGCTTTTCCTCACCACTGCTTCAATTTGTTTCACAGAACCCTTTAAGGTAGTTAGTTCCCCAACATGAACGCAGCACAATGGTTGAAGGAAGTAAAAGATAATACTAGGATAATAAAACACAATCAACGGTGGTTTTTTTTTAATAAATAAATATCATTATTATCACTGAATCTGAAGCTACTCGAAATACTTGAAGAAGTCTTATATTGATTTCAATTCAAATTTTCGCACAAGGCTAGGATGTTCGTGGGTGGGGTTATGCCGATTACATTACTCGCAGTCTTGAAATGATACTTATTTTATCAATAGAGAAGTATGAAAAACAAAATCGACCTCGGCGGAATTTGAAACAGAACTTAAATACGAACGAAATGCCGGTAAGCATTTTGCCCGGCATGCTAAAAATTCTGCCAGTTTGCCACCTTAAAGTAGTTGTATATTATAGGAAGGACAGATTCTCTATAAAGAGTCTTTGCGAGGATTGAATGTGAATGAGACATTTGGATATTCATGCAGAACTAGACACACTTCACTTATGCTTCCTATACTAGTAATTTTGCAATGACCAGATATCGTGTTCTGGAAATAAATCAATGAACAGCATAAAATTTTTTTTCAGTTGACTTATCAACGGATGAATTTTTTCTCTAGGGAAGAACCTGAAAAAAAAAAAAAAAAAGGTATAAAGGTAAAATCTGAGATCTTCTAAACGTACAACGATTACGGGTGACTGAATGAATTCTATCATTTATGTATTGAATAACAAAGTGAGGTGAGGAGTGATTTGTTATCTGTAGATATATATCAATGCTTCATGTTTTCCACTGCTGAAATAAAAATTTTATAACATTATACAGTTACAGGCCAGTGGACTGAAGATCTCACTAAACTGGCCACTCATACATACATACATACGTACATACATACATACATACATACATACATACATACATACATACATACATACATGCATACATACATACATACATACATACATGCATACATACATACATACATACATACATACATGCATGCATGCATACATACATACATACATACATATATACATACATACATACATATATGCATATACAGTTACAGGCCAGTGGACTGAAGATCTCACTAAACTGGCCACTCATACATACATACGTACATACATACATACATACATACATGCATACATACATACATACATACATACATACATACATACATACATGCATACATACATACATATATGCATGCATACAAACATATATACATACATACACGCATGCAAGCATACATATCTATATAAACACACACACATATACACACACATGCATATATATATATATATATATATATATATATATATATATATATATATATATATATATATATACATATATATATCTTAGTGCAGACATTCTATCTTTAAGAGAGCATATTTTTTCATCACTTTGACCTGTAATCTCAAATGGAAAGAAATTGCAAGACGAATTTTATTCAAGACAGACACCGGCTGACAGACCAGACTTAACTGACAGAGTATATAATATGAAACTTAGGGATCTCCTGCATGACATTTCGGAGAAGAACATTTTGGGAGAGATTGCAGGGTGCATTTTAATACATTTTTGCCCTGAATCTTTTTTGTTTTTTGATTATATCGAATCTACGGCAAGCTTGCTTCTTCAATCTTGGAATACATATCACTGTAATATTCTTGAGCCAAACAACCTGAGTAGTGAAGGAAATGGAAATTATGTTCCTGAAATAGCAATGGAAACTGCAGCGGGTCATAATTTGGATGCATCGATCGATTGTATGGAAGAAAGATTCACTAGGAACACACCTTTTACGCAGTGTCAGAAGTCTTTGTGGTTGTACTGCTACCAAACTCACATCCGGCATAAATACTGCAACTTGTTCTGCAGCTGGATGATTGCATGTTTGGTTACCAGCTTTAGCAATTTGTTTGTCTTCTGGGATAATCATAGAGAATTCTTGTGTACTAACAGTGTTTTCGCTTTTACTTCTAGAATACTGTTTTCTTTAAGTTATCAAATATACTTTAAACTCTCATTTGTACGGCATGCTGATCTCTACTCTCTATAAATATGTTAACAAGTATTTCCACATTTCCATTATGTTGCTTCTATTCTTACTTAATTATGTAGCAGCTAAAGGTGTTAAACTTTGAAGATAAGCTTTAATTTTTTTCGGCATTATTGCAAATTTCTCGTACAGTTATAGGTTGAAGATCGAAAACATTTCCAATATGTACAACTTATTGTTCAACGTCAGATCTCCGTAATACTTCTAATTTAGTTTCTTTGTCACATTTTGGACCCCCAGACAGCAGTCCTGCACCATCCTCGTTTAACCTCTATTGCTTCAGGGATAAATCAAAGAATAAATATTTGTCAAGTGAAAATTGTAAGAATCACTTTCTACCACTATTAAGTGCCCATCCAAATAAATACAAAACTATCTAGTTTTAAACTGAGCCGATTTGTGTTCACGCTAAATTATAATTTCTATTTGATGCCTTGGAAAATAAAAATTATAATTTATCTTTAATAAATAAAAATTTTGTGTTCAATATATCCAAGAAACATCAAATAGACCATGCTGCAGAAGCGTATTTACTTTATGTCAAATATTGTGCTTTAGGTTTCGTCGTTTAATACTTAAAATATTTTGTCGTAACATCGTTACATCTCTATAAAATAGACAGTAACGAAATCAACATTGTATTTGAGATGTATTTTAGAGAAAGTTTGCATTCTGTCTACGTAACAACTTCATTTCGTATGTTCTTAATTACCGTATTTTAACGTGTATAAGGAACCCCCTAAGTTTTGGGGCTTAAAATTTGGAAAAAAGGTTTTGTAAGGGATTATAATACTATCCATAAATAAGAGACTCCCATATTTTTTAAACTAAATTTTGACAAAAAAGGGTTCCTTATGCACGTTGAAATACCCTAAGTAATCGCTCGTTTTTTTTACTGTGACCGTTTGTGAAGAAACATCAGTTTTACCAAAATTAGTTTTAGTACATGTTCTATAAACCTCTCCTAAATATTTTACATCCTAAAATGTTTACAAGACTTATTTATAAACGGTCATGGCCAATCTCCATTACTGAGGCTGCACGCTGCCCTTTATGACTTTTAGTGTCATATGTGTAATGTTATGATTACATAAACTTTTTTCAGCCACAGTATTGTGGTCATGCTCAGATACCGCATTGAACGGTTTTTATCAACTATGTCAATCCCAATATTTATTTTAAAATCTCGTACCTATTTTAGCGACTGTACTTTGTCTCAGCGTTAGGCTACAAGATATAAATATAGACGCTTCCCACTTTTTTTTATCATACGGTAATGACGTAAAGATAGATAAGAACTTTTTGCTAAAATTTTGTCGCCTAATCTTTCGGTTCTGTCTCACTGATTCGCGCTTTCTCTCGATCAAGACTTAATGGAACCGGCCAATTTCCTGAATTATCAACCAATGAAAGTGTGCTGCATACGATATTTGTTAAACTATTTTTAAGAGGCGCAGCTTGATTTATGAAGCGCAACAACCTCACAAACTCGCTGCGAGGAAGAATGTTTCATTTGTATAATTTATAAACATACTACAGTGTTATCCATCTTATGACGGGTATCTTTATTGCATATATGACACTTTAGCTTTCTGCCCTCAACCGCTTCAAACAGTTGCAAGCCAATCTGGAATTGTTTCTATGCTTTCTTCATGTGTTTGGATCAATAGATCACTTTCTGTTCCCTACCAGTTTTTATTCTGCAGCCTGTGTTGTGTACTTGTAATATACTCGTTTTTCTTCTATCACGAGCAAAACAGTCGTTATTAGTGAGCAGATATTTTTTTTTATCTGGTGGCATGTCAACTACCTTTATTTTATCACTCTCTGGCCAACGAAAATCAGTATGAGAACCAATTTGTCACTCTTTAACGTGTTACTGGTTTTCTCTTCCATCTGATACTCACCTCCACAATGCTGAACCTTTTCCTTCCAGTGACGTAAGGTCTGGAGTTCCTGATTCGTTTAAGACACTTCTCAATCAGTCCTACCCACTCTTCCTACGCATACACGAAAATTTTCGCGCTGGTAGGCTGCCTCAGTTTCCGGCTGTTAAACCTAGAGTACAGACAAAAATCCGACAAGCGCGCTCTACATGTCTGCACTCTAGATATAACAGCCGGGAACTGACGCAGCCTACCGACGCGAAAAATTTTCATGCATGCGCAAGAAGGGTAAAGTCACTTCCCACCTAAAGGATTTTGTCCACGCGGCATTAGTTTTTTGAACGCACGTCATACAGGCACAAGGCCTGAAATTTTGGGCGAGTGGGGCTAGTTGATCACACCAACCATCGTGCACGACTGGTACTTTTAATTTATCGGCTCTGAAATGATGAAAAGCAAAGTCGACCTCGTCGGAATTTTAACTCAGAACGTAAATCTGGAGGAAATGCTGCTAAGCATTTTATCCAATGTGTTAACGATTTTGCCAGTAAAAAGCTTTCCTACAACATAGTTTTAACAACTGAATGCTTAGATATTACTTTATTTCCATATTTAGCAATTTTAAACTAGATCGTCGTGTATATATTTACTTGTCAATCCTGATTTACTTTCTGTTAAGTTGAAATAAGTATACCATTCACGTTAATAAATAAAAGTGGTATAATAAAAAAAAAAGATGTGGTTTGTTCGATGCCTGGCAATCAGCTGGGAGTTAGACACAAAATCGGTGGCGAGAAGATAAGTGACGAATGATTTAGGGATATCTAAGTGAAAGTGGTGCATGGCAGCAGTTTCTCGAAGCAGGCCCTTGCTTAACCACTGCTTATGCACGTTAGGATTACGGAAAAATATCTCCCTCGGATTATTACTTGTTTCGATCCCTGGCTCACTACTTGCACTCGCGATGCCTCATCAACAAAGAGAAGGTGGAAGCTTCAGTGAAGGAGTTCTTCGCCTCGAAGGACAAGAACTGGTATCAGTGTGGGACCAAAGAACTGGCAGAAAGAAGGCTTCAGACGGTGCAACCTGATGGTCTCCACTTTGAATGCTCTGCTGATTTTGTTGTAACTCGACGAATAAAGCAAATAGGTTAGCAAAATATTGCAAGACTTTTGACTCAACACTAGATATAAGTGTATATATGTGTAGTAATAGCACCGTCCTAAATGTGAAAGCAGTATTTCACGACGGTGGGAAGGGAGTCTCATTTGAATCTTGTAGAAGGTTCGTAGTTGTTGGGGGAAGAGGCTGAAATATTTTCTGGCTCCGAAGAGGGAAACCTAGCTTTGAGATACAGTTTTGTTAAGAATATATGTTCTCAGGATAGACTGATGCTCAGTGAAGAAGGTGAAGCTTAGCATTTGAAACAATCGTGATGGTTCTCGTTCCGTGATGTTCATGTTAAGCAGGGCGGGTAGCGATATTGCTTTCTTATTATTTGTAATGATTGTATCTTTTTATTGTTGAAGGGAACAAAATTGATGGAGTATATTTATTTCAGAGTAGCGAATATAGATCTAGAAATGATTAGATCTGGACCCCTATATGATTTTAACATCTACACTGAGATATTATGTTTATAAGCGTGAAACATTGATAGGTGTAATAGTCTTTATAGGTCGTTGAGGAAAGCAAGGCACCGCATCTCGGCATACACAACCAAAGCATACATAAATTAGCACTGGACCTCCCTAGAGCTGGGGGTTCCTAAGCAACTGTCCAGTGTGTACACCCCTTCAGACGATACTGCTTAGATGTAGTTCTAACTATTCAGATTAACATGTGATAGAGAGACACTGGAAGAGATTCCAAGCATAGGTAAGTTTTTCTGACACACGATTCTTCTGAAATATCGCTGATCATAAGTTAAACATTGCATGTAGCACAGTGTACTCCATAAATTTACATTCCGTAAAGCATAACACGTTGATCAAGAGAAAGTGAATGGAAGAGAGAAAGCGAAAGAAAGGGAACGGTTTAAAATAAACAGATTTGGACTTGAAAATTATGCTAAACATTTTAGTTATGCTTATAGAGCCATGGCATTATACACACTATCAAAATAGTCACGAGGGACGCATGAAACTTCAGTATCCATGTGTTCCATGTTTGGTCAATGTTATTGCTAGACTTGTAAGGATTAACTACTAAAACTCCCTCAAATAATATTGTTCTGTATTCACTGGGAAATGACACATTGGATAATATGATCTTGGATTCATACCGCATGAAAAAAACAAAAACAAAACAAAAAGGTGTGGTCACATCCGGAACGCTCTTGAATATAGGCCTGCTCTTTCAAGACTGACTTGGAACTAAACAACAACGATAACAACAAGATCATTATCATTGACAACAGTAGCAGCAGCAGCAGCAACAACATGTGATAGAGATTATAGATTGTGGATTATTAGTCTTATGCTTTATTCTTTTTTTTACTAATTCCACCGATGCTTTTTTGATTGCTAATAAAATATTGACTTTTGTACTAGTTCATTCAATGCTTTTGTCTAAATCATTGCCCTGTTTGAATTGCAATATGAAGACGAGGGCCACTTCTATTCAATTTTCATATGAGTAATGAATAAGATATTGGTAAATAGAAATAAGTCGTAGGAAAAGTGACAAAAATGTCGCAATTCAGTTTGAGATACACAGTCACTGGAAAGATTATCGCATTTCGTTTAAATACCATAATAGCTGAAGTAATTAAACAAATAATATTTTAAGCTGCTTATAAAATAACAATAGCGTATTAACATGATAATATACCACAATGACAATATAAGCCGATGACAAAATATAATTTATATAATGGAATTTATTAGAAAATAATAGAATTTTGTTTAATATCTTAACGCAATGAAAATATTAAAAAAATATCATTAAAAAGGAAAGATTTACTTCAGAGATTTTGTTATCCTTGTTTCCTCAACAACTTAGATCTTGATGGGAACTGTTTTTCTACCTAATGTAATGACTCTGCTGCTGCTGCTTGACAACACCCCTGCTTACCATAATACTATGAATTTAGTAAGTAAAGATGACAGAATTAATTTTTTCTTTACTCCGTTAACACTTCAGTTACTCGACCAGTGGACTATGAAACAGTTGCCAGCAAGAAGCCGTATTAGAAGAATTTTTTGGAAGAAATAACGGTTGTATCGGAGGATGAAGAGGCAGAAGATACAATGAGGTCAGGCTACTTCAGAAACTACGAGTTTAAAAAAATTAAGCCAACACTTTTTAACCTTGCAGAAGCTGGGAAGAAGTTGCTGAATAATGTTGACTACGGTTTAGATTTTGAAATACCTGCAGTCAATTACTTTGAGCGCAACTTTGCAAATATTGACCACAGAGAAACAGCTAAAGCTGATGTTCAAGAATAGTTTGAAATTGATAAAGATTATTCTGGCTCACAAGTCCTCACCGATGAAGAAATTTTGGGTAATGTTCTGTATAAGATACACAATAAACAGAAGACCATGAAGAAGGAGAAGCTATACCAACATCACAAACTTTGTTCAAAATGAAGACTCTCGTGGATACTGTAATCCAATACATAGGGATATCATCTCCTAATTTGTACCTTATTTAGAACATATTCGACAGTTTAGAGCAGACATGGGTTGCTTTTTTAAAAAGCGGACCGGACAAGATATGACTCATCAGCTGGCAGGCTACGATACTAAAAAAGTTCAAGGTAATTTTTCATTAGGCGTGCCATTCAGAAAGTCTTATGGGCCGCAGTTTGCCTGTGACTGGTTTAGACTCCCGTTTTTAATTTCACTTCTAGCAGCCTGTATCCGATAACTGTCTACAAACAGGCGTCACCATTACCTCCACTTGTGCCAGTTTCAGAATAGTTACCTTCAAACACAGAATAAACACTACTGTATAAATAATATGGATGCGGTGAAATCCTCCAACTATACTTTAAAAAAGATAAACAAAAAATGATATATCTTTTATTACAAGTTTATATTGTACAGTTGTGCATTAAAGCTATTTTTTATATAAAAAAAGATGCAAAATAGCTCAGTATTAATAGAGACACACCACACTATTAATCTACTTAACTTCCTATTTAATATGATTTCTGTTTTAACGAGCAGATTTCCCCCTCTGTTAGTCTACAAAATCGAGTATGTATGTATGTATGTATGTATGTATGCATGCATGTATGTATGTATGTATGTATGTATGTATGTATGTATGTATGTATGTATGTATGTATGTATGTATGTATGTATGTATGTATGTATGCATGTCATTATTCAGTTTATTTCAAAATTTCTTACCAATAGAGAAGGAGCCGGTTTCTAACCTAGATCCAAGTCTCCTTCATCAACAAGGTATGTTTGTATGTATGTATGTATGTATGTATGTATGTATGTATGTATGTATGTATGTATGTATGTATGTATGTACATACGTAAGTACGTACGTACGTACGTATGTATGTATGTATGTATGTATGTATGTATGTATGTATGTATGTATGTATGTATGTATGTATGTATGTATGTATGTGTGCAGATTTGTATGTTTTATTTTATGTATGTATTTTCATGCATATAGTTGTATATCTAGACATGCTCATATATACTTAAATAATAAACTTCTGGAAAGTTTTACAGACTTTTACAGTCCCAGTGATGGCTTGAAACTGTAGCCTTCGAATCAGCTTTCCCCTTTCTGATAGTGAGAAGCCTAATTTCTCAAGATTGGTATTTATGCAGTGCATTACATATCCCAGTGCCCCAATAATTACATGCAGAAATCTGAACTTGTAATCTGGATAGAGTAACTGCAAATTCCTCAATAGTTGAGCGTAGGTATTTTCTTTTTCGCTGATCTTTATTTTATGTATGTATGTCTCTTCTATTTTTAAATTCTTATAAATCTTCCACTGAGGAGGGAGCCGGTTTGCAACAAAGATACAAGGCTCCATCTTTGGGATGTAGTTAACACAGACAAATTCACATTTGGAACTTGAGAAAAGTCTTGCATGTTTTTATTGTTCCACTCAAAGATTACACTTGTAATGTACGAATCAGCCGGTCATTTTTTTCTTTCTGAAAATCCCAGTTTATCCAGATTCTCTTTTAAGCATTTACTAGTGCTCCAATTATTATTGGTATGAATATTAATTCATAGTCTGGATATAGACGCTGGAGGTTTTGAAGCAGTTGTCCTTAGATATCCTCTTTTTTCTTTGATTTTCAAAGAGATATTTATATCTGCAGGGCAGCTGACCTCTATCATGATACATAACTTTGCCTCTCTATTTCAAACAACAATATCCGGCCTGTTACGTTTACATTTGACAGAAGTTTTGATGGGAATATTCCACCAGTATACCTTGAGTTGGTGTTTATGAATGTATTCAATAACAGAGGGATTTTCTAAGTTTATTTCAGGACAGTCTTTTTTGCGGATGGCATTGTAGATTGTTTTAGCAACAACATCGTGCCGCAACAACATCGTACTTGCTTACCGTGACGACATTTTAGGACAGCTGCTAATCACATGCGTAATGTCTTCCACAGAAACATGACATAGCCTACACATGCTGTTGCACCTTGGGATTACAAGAACGTCACTGTTTCCCTTGTTCACCAGGTACTTTGTGGCAATCTCCTGTTCCTGGATTGCAAAGCCTTCAAAGTGTGATGTAATGTAGTGGTTTGTTTCTAAGACAGGCTGCGCTTCATGTCAATTCTACTGTCTTCTTCAAGATTCCAGGCAACATACCCATGCATGGTCTTTTTTTCGTACGCTGAGTGCTTTCCATCCAGGTCTTCTTTGAGGTAAGAAAGCCCAGCTGTTTTGGGGCTGTATAGGAGATCATCAGGATTAGAGTGTTTCTTGAGGAGTTTACTGCCAACTCACTTCACTTTTCAGCACTGCATTTATATATTTATTTTTGCTGTTGTTGTTTAGCAGGTGCTGCCTGAGTGATACCATACGGTATTCGAAGGCGGTCTGTACTGATCTCAGGCCTCTACCATCTTCATTTCTTTTTGGAACGTGTCAACATCACCGTTTCTGTGGAAGTTCCTAGATGTTGTCAGGATTTTGCGGCTTTTGATATCTATGGAGTGGATTTCCTCTACAGTCCAATCAAGTATCCCAAATGTTGTGATCAGCATTGGTACTATATATATGTATGTATGTATGTATGTATGTATGTATGTATGTATGTATGTATGTATGTATGTATGTATGCATGCATGCATACATGTATGTATGTATGTATGTATGTAAATGTGTATGTGTGTATGTATGTGTGTAAATGTGTATGTATGTGTGTATGTATGTATCCAATTGTGGTGCTCTGTTTCTAGATTTTGAGGAGTGTGGAACCACCTCTTAATCACTGTTGTTCTCAGGTCTATTCTGACTCGGAATAGTAACATCTGTCAATTTCCCAGCTTTGGGTCAAACAGCATATGTGACGATAATCCTTCAGAGAGCGGGGAAACAGAAATACTCTTGGTTGGTGTCGGGATGTAAAACCACCTTTAGTGAGGAACACTTAGCTATTGTCAAAGCATCCTTTTTTGAAACCATTATTTTTGCAATTGCTATGATTGTCGATTTAGCGGAATCGTTAGAGCACCGGAAAATGCCACGCGGCTCTTTACGTTCTATGTTCAGATTCTGCCGAAGTCAACTTTGCTTTCCCTCATTGAAGGACCAATAAAATAATGCTAAGCATGTAATAGTCAATATAATCGACTATTATTACCTACCATCAAATTTCAGGCCTTGATGTAAAAAAGTTATTGATAAGGCTGTGAATGGCTATCTATCTATCTATCTATCTATCTATCTATCTATCTATCTATCTATCTATCTATCTATCTATCTATCTATCTATCTATCTATCTATCTATCTATCTATCTATCCATCCATCCATCCATCCATCCATCCATCCATCCATCCATCCATCCATCCATCCATCCATCCATCCATCTATCTATCTATCTATCTATCTATCTATCTATCTATCTATCTATCTATCTATCTATCTATAAATACTGTCCTTGCTAGAGCACGATCTATGGACCGTGCTTCTGCTCTCTCCCCCCACACCTGCCCCACTGTCACCCGTCTCCCGTTTCCCCTCACCTACCATCCCAGCACCCTACCTCTCCAACGTACCTTTTCCAGTCCCACACTCTCGCCTCCCTACACTCCAACACTACCACACCACACACCACCACACACATATATACACACACACACACACACCACACACACACACACATATATACACACACACACACACACACACACACACACATATATACACACACACACACACACACACACACACACACACACACACACACACACACACACACACACACACACACACACACACACCACACACATATATACACACACACACACACACACACACACACACACATATATATATATATAGGCGTGGGTGTTTGGTAAGAAGCTTGCTTCCCAACCACATGGTTCCGAGTTCAGGCCTACTACGTGGCACCTTGGACAAGTGTCTTCTACTCTAGCCTGGGTCGACCAAAGTATTATCAGTTCATAAACGACTGAACATATCTGTTTAATTACTGTAAATGTTATTGATAATATTTAAATGGAATGTGACCTATTTTTTGTTAATTTATTCCCGTGTACCACGGTGACAACTTTGAACTTCTACCTGGTTGAATAATCTTTTTCTTTCGCCCTTTACCTGTCCAAATCAGTTTCACAATTTTTTCCTGAACGACCATGCTTGCTTTCAGTCTTTTAATTAGGTCTTGTTTCATACGTTGTGAGTAATATAAAACTTTCCTTACATCAGTTCCAAGCTACTCTGGCAGCTGCAAAAAAAATGGTGATGTATATCATATATATGATGCATGTGAACGCCAGGAAAATATGCCTTGTGTATCCATTTATTATTTCAGCAATTGAACAAAATCGTTTAAAATAATCAAACACTAGAGTGTGTACGAAATACCAGATTATATTTCCTCTTACTATATTGTCTATTTCCACATTTTATTGACAAGGACTCTAGCACGTCAAAACATTAAAATTTCTTTTTATTTTTGAGTTGTCACCTTTGTCTTTGAGCATTGTTCAACTATCTTTAACTCTTCTCCATACATATTTGGTTTTCAATAATTAAAGTTATCGTGCTAGTCACATTGTGTTAGAACCTACTTCACTATCTATTAAGTGGACACATTGTCTTTACTTTATTGACACTTGATACCTCTGCTCTATCTGTGTAACACAGCAATCACTCTTATTCATAAACAAATTAAATACATGATATCTGCCTCTGACTCCTCGTCTCTGTTTCTGTCTTTCTCTGTTTCTCTCTGTCTCTTCGTCTCTGACTGTCTTTATCTCTCTGTCTTTGCCTCTTTCTGTTTCCTTGTTTCTCTCTCTCTCTTTCTCTCCCTTTCTCTTTCTCTCACATACTCACTCTCCTCTCTCTCTCCCTTTCTTTCTCTCTCTCTCACATACACTCACTCTCTCACATACACTCACTCTCTCACATACACTCACTCTCTCACATACACTCACTCTCTCACATACACTCACTCTCTCACATACACTCACTCTCTCACATACACTCACTCTCTCACATACACTCACTCTCTCACATACACTCACTCTCTCACATACACTCACTCTCTCACATACACTCACTCTCTCACATACACTCACTCTCTCACATACACTCACTCTCTCACCCATCCTCTCTTCCCAACCTTTCCAATTACACGGTCTGCATTAATCGTTAGTTCATGGACAGTACATATCGAAGTTTCCATGAAAATTAAAAAAAAAAAAAATTATAACTTATATTCTTTAACTGATTTCAACCATTTAACTGCGGCCATGCTGGAGCGCCGCTTTCGTGGGTTTTGACCAGTGGTTTCCAACCGGGGTCCATATGACCCTTTGGGATCCATACAATTTTTTTTATGTCAAAATGTATGTGCAATGAATTGGTTAATACTCAAACTATCTCAAATTTTTTTTTATACAATACCTAATGATATTTAATCATAAAACTACACAGCAAATGCCTATAGTAAAATAGGAATCAAAGAGGTCCATAGGCAAAAAAATGGTTGAGAAGCACTGGGTTAGAGAATCATATCGATTTCAGTGCTTAAAATTTGGAACATACTGATCTCTGCAATGTTTGTGGACGTTGGCATCATTGAATGGCTGAGAAATTCATTCGGCAACCTTGAGGTCTTGAGAAATTTCCTTTACCATAGCCTCGTTTCGACCCAAGCCTGTGAATGAAATTGACTGGGCGGAAACTGTGAGGAACCGCTGGATAAATTGAACCTTTAATTCAAATGTCCACTCTTGTCAAATATTGTGTCATGCTGATTCGGCCTAAAAGTTACATTAAGTGTACTCATGAATGTATAAATAAATATATTTGAATGTGTGTGTGTATACACACACACACATACACACACACACACACACACACCACACACACACACACACACACACACACATAGATAGATATAAATATATTTAAATATACATATATAAATATATATATAAGTATATATACATATACATACATACATATACATGTAAGTATATATAATATATATATATATATATATATATAAGAAAAAGGGACAGGCAAAACAGGTTGCCTGACCGCATACCGAAAAAATAGAAATAGCAGTCAAGAATGCTTATTTCTATTAAAGTTGGACTCCGGTCATGACAGACCCTGCAATTCCCATATGCAAAACAGAAGGAATAGATAACGAATACGAAGTCTAGCGGTTATCTGTGAACATCATGTTTCTGGATTATAAACATATTGAATATATATTCCATATATATTTTTGATATATATTTCATATACATTGCATATATATTTCACATCCTTCTTCAGCACAGCTTTCCATTGAAAAAGATTTATCATAGATTTAACAGATGCTACGTACCTCAAACCTTCTGACCATGCAACATCAAAATATTTGAAGAAAGTGAGCAAAAGCTAAACCTACATAGACGTTTGATTCATAAATCTTCCCTCCAAAATTTGCCATGCGCATTGCAAAAATAGTTCCATAATTGGAGAACATTAGGTTGTCATGAGGGAGTGAAAAATCCAAATAGTAATATAATAATAAGAGTAAATATTTCTATAAAGGCTTTTAAAAAAACCCCAATTATTTACTGGTAGAATTCGGTATAAATATATGCCGATTACCGGCAGGAACTCTGTAAAGTTCAGTATATATATTGTATATAAGAAAAAGGGACAGGCAAAACAGGTTGCCTGACCGCATACCGAAAAAATAGAAATAGCAGTCAAGATGCTTATTTCTATCAAAGTTGGACTCCGGTCATGACAGACCCTGCAATTCCCATATGCCAAACAGAGGAATAGATAACGAATACGAAGTCTAGCGGTTATCTGTGAAAATCATGTTTCTGGATTATAAACATATTGAAATATATTCCATATATATTTTTGATATATATTTCATATACATTGCATATATATTTCACATCCTTCTTCAGCACAGCTTTCCATTGAAAAAGATTTATCATAGATTTAACAGATGCTACGTACCTCAAACCTTCTGACCATGGCGACATCAAAATATTTGAAGAGAGTGAGCAAAAGCTAAACCTACATAGACGTTGAATTCAAAATCTTCCCTCCAAAATTTTGCCATGCGCCTTGCAAAAATAGTTCCATAAGATGGGGAACAATTAGGTTGTCATGAGGGAGTGAAAAATCCAAATAGTAATATAATAATAAGAGTAAATAATTTCTATAAAGGCTTTTAAAAAAACCCCAATTATTTACTGGTAGAATTCGGTATGTAAATATAGCCGATTACCGAATCCAGAAACATGATGTTCACAGATAACCGCTAGACTTCGTATTCGTTATCTATTCCTTCTGTTTTGCATATGGGAATTGCAGGGTCTGTCATGACCGGAGTCCAACTTTGATAGAAATAAGCATTCTTGACTGCTATTTCTATTTTTTCGGTATGCGGTCAGGCAACCTGTTTTGCCTGTCCCTTTTTCTTATATACAATATATATACTGAACTTTACAGAAGTTCCTGCCGGTAATCGGCTATATTTACATACCGAATTCTACCAGTAAATAATTGGGTTTTTTTTAAAAGCCTTTATAGAAATTATTTACTCTTATTATTATATTACTATTTGGATTTTTCACTCCCTCATGACAACCTAATTGTTCCCCATCTTATGGAACTATTTTTGCAATGCGCATGGCAAAATTTTGGAGGGAAGATTTATGAATTCAAACGTCTATGTAGGTTTAGCTTTTGCTCACTCTCTTCAAATATTTTGATGTCGCATGGTCAGAAGGTTTGAGGTACGTAGCATCTGTTAAATCTATGATAAATCTTTTTCAATGGAAAGCTGTGCTGAAGAAGGATGTGAAATATATATGCAATGTATATGAAATATATATCAAAAATATATATGGAATATATATTCAATATGTTTATAATCCAGAAACATGATGTTCACAGATAACCGCTAGACTTCGTATTCGTTATCTATTCCTTCTGTTTTGCATAGGGAATTGCAGGGTCTGTCATGACCGGAGTCCAACTTTGAGAAATAAGCATTCTTGACTGCTATTTCTATTTTTTCGGTATGCGGTCAGGCAACCTGTTTTGCCTGTCCCTTTTTCTTATATACAATATATATACTGAACTTTACAGAAGTTCCTGCCGGTAATCGGCTATTTACATACCGAATTCTACCAGTAAATAATTGGGTTTTTTTAAAAGCCTTTATAGAAATTATTTACCTTATTATTATATTACTATTTTGATTTTTTCACTCCTCCCATCCATGACAACCTAATTGTTCCCCATCTTATGGAACTATTTTTGCAATGCGCATGGCAAAATTTTGGAGGGAAGATTTAATGAATTCAAACGTCTATGTAGGTTTACTTTTGCTCACTACTCCTCTTCAAATATTTTGATGTCGCATGGTCAGAAGGTTTGAGGTACGTAGCATCTGTTAAATCTATGATAAATCTTTTTCAATGGAAAGCTGTGCTGAAGAAGGATGTGAAATATATATGCAATGTATATGAAATATATATCAAAACTATATATGGAATATATATTCAATATGTTTAATAATCCAGAAACATGATGTTCAACAGATACCGCTGACTTCGTATTCGTTATCTATTCCTTCTGTTTTGCATATGGGAATTGCAGGGTCTGTCATGACCGGAGTCCAACTTTGATAGAAATAAGCATTCTTGACTGCTATTTCTATTTTTTCGGTATGCGGTCAGGCAACCTGTTTTGCCTTGTCCCTTTTTCTTATATACAATATATATACTGAACTTTACAGAAGTTCCTGCCGGTAATCGGCTATATTTACATACCGAATTCTAACAGTAATAATTGGGTTTTTTTAAAAGCCTTTATAGAAATTATTTACTCTTATTATTATTATATTATATTATATATATATATATATATATAGATATATATATAGATACACACACACACAGATTACACACACACACACATACACCACACACACACCACACACACACACACCACACACACACACACACACACACACATATATATACACACACGGGGATACCTCACCTTATGTCTTTAATTGGTTCTAGGTGACACGACTTAAGTCGACAAACGACAGAAGTCGAATTAACTTGTTTCTAGGCTAGGCTAGACCGAATTTACTTGTCTCTAGGCTAAACCGATAATAATCATTCCCAGTTCTGTACTTTATTTATGAATGCATTTTCAATAATACATTCTTAATAAAAACCTATTTTTAGCTTACAGACAAATAATATGCTATTTTTTTAAGTAAAAAAAAGTAATCTAAATTTACAAATACAATTTGGCGGTATTTACCGTACATCGCAGACGCTTTATTTATGAATGCGGTTTGCAATAAGACATGGTAAAATAAAAGCCTCTTTTAAGCTTAAAAAACAAATTTAAGTAATTATTATTATTTTGCAATAGTAAAAAAAAAAAAAATAAAATATTTAAAATTTACCAGTACATATATACAATTTGGTGGTTTACATCGCGGATGTAGATGGTTGTGGATCGTCAGCATCAACAGCTGACTATGGCTGTTCTTGTTCTTCGATGCGCTTAAAAAACTGGTTGAGAGTTCCTTGATAGATCTTTTCTGAGGCTGTTCATTCAGCGACCATATTTCTTTCCGAACTTCTTCTTCTTCTTCTTCTTCTTCTTCTTCTTCTTCTTCTTCTTCTTCTTCTTCTTCTTCTTCTTCTTCTTCTTCTTCTTCTTCTTCTTCTTCTTCTTCTTCTTCTTCTTCTTCTTCTTCTTCTTCTTCTTCTTCTTCTTCTTCTTCTTCTTCTTCTCAAGGATTACATTATAAGGAGCAAAAGCTTCATGATAAGCACCCATAATCTTGGAAAAGCGTTGAGCATTTGGATCCATATTCTGGAACCTAGAAAGATCTTTTTCGATATATGCAAATGCTTGTTGCATTTTCTTAATAGTAAAGTGACGTGGATCAGGTTCGACTTTCTCTTCTTCTTTATTTTCTGCTCGTGAAGCTCGTTCGTCAAGGGCTGCTTGTTTTTTCAAATAAATCTGTGAAATCCTCCTCCTCAAAATCCATTTCCAGTTCTTTGCTCGTAGTCACCAACTGTACAGCCTTGTCGATATCGTATCTTTTCCAAAAGTCACGAAGTGTGATGGGCTCATCAAAATCAGTTGCAGCTATTGCTTGCCGCAGCGTACGCTTCATATAGTAACACTTGAAGATAGCAATTATTCTTGATCCATTGGCTGCAGAAGAGATGTGGTGTTCAGAGGGAGCTATACGATGGTAATGTTGGGGTCAAAATCTACGATGCTTTGTGGGTGGCCAGGAGCATTATCTAAGATAAGTAAAACCTTAAAAGGAATCCCCTTCTCCTTACAGTACTTCTCTGCTGTTGGGATAAAAATATTGAAGAACCAATCTTCAAAAACAACAACAGTAACCCATGCTTTTGAATTAGCCATCCGTAGAACAGAGCGAGATGCCGTAGTTATGTTCTTCAGAGCACGGGGGTTGTGTGCATGATAGACAAGCAATGGCTTTAACTTAAAATCTCCTGCACAATCACCTCCCAACACACGTTATTTTGAGACCTTTTATCCTGGAATAGTTTTCTCCTTGGAAATCAATGACCGGTCTGGCAATTTTTTCCAATACAATCCAGCTTCGTCTACGTTCGGGAAGAAACCCGTTTTCAACGATGATTTTCTTTAATGCAGTAGGAAATTCCGCTGCTGCTTGTTCGTCAGCTGATGCACTTTCACTGATTTCATGAGTTCGTTCACCAAGTTACAATACTTTGTGGTGTGAATCTTAACATTTACTGCACGTGTTTTAAAATGATTTTATGTGCTTTTAACGGTTTTCTAGTGATTTTACGATTCCAATATTTGTGGCGGACAGACGTAAAGTTGAGTAAAATGACTTGACTTGATTTTTATTTTTTCATATATTATTTTTGAAAGCCAACGTATAATCGAAACGACTTAAGCCGAGATATGCCTGTATACACAAACACACACACACACACACACACACACACACACACACACACACACACACACACACACCACACACACACACACACATATACAAAAAACCCTCATTTACTGCATCACATGCCCACAATGCAATGAAAACTACATTGGGGAGGCAGGAAGGAAACTGACTACCCTTGTAAATGTGCATAAACAACAAATTAGGGATTCATCTCTTAGGAATGTCCCATGTAGTGAACTTCAAGATATCTGTGCAAATGGAAAATTTAAAATATTCCCATTTTACGATGAAAATGTTCAACTACGAAAGGCAAAAGAAGAATACTTTATAAGAATTCTTAATCAGAAATTAAACCGAAAATAGCCAACACTCCATATAATAAACAATGGTAAAAGAATATTTATGACTAAAACCATAAGTCGGAAAATAAACCGGAAATAATGAATACTATCACTATCACAAAAGTAACAACTTCCTCTTTAAGAGCATGTGTGTTTGAAAAGGTTAAACGTAAGTGTTCACGCAGAAAAAAATTTATTCCCCAAAAAGGTTAGTAACATCTGTGATAAAAGACTTCATAACATTTCTATAAAAATGATTTTTAAAAAAATTACCTTTACACTTCAAAACAGTTTGAAGTAATTCTCATAGACTTTCTAATATATATATATATTATATTATATATATATATATATATATATATATATATTATATATATATATATATATATATATACGTGTGTGTGTGTGTGTTTGTGTGTGTGAAAACTTACTTTTAGCGAAAGTTGGAATGCATGGCGTTGGGTTACTCAATAAATGAAAAATGCATTAAATAAACAACGATAGCTAAAAAGCGTACGCGTAGGACAGACACAGATGGTCCTAATTCTATGACCGGTCTATGGGTTTACCATGGGTTTCACGTCCATAAAGCATTTAGCTTTACAACGAATCTTCTGACCCTAAACTCGTTGGCCTTGCTAGAGAGGCCATAGGCCAGTCTTAAGAAACGTTGTAAAACTAAGCGCTTTATGGACAGAAAACCCAGAGTCACCCAATAGACCGGCCATATCTACATTTATCTATATAGTTTACTGCTCTATAACTTAGAGTGTGCTTCGTTTTCAGATTTATGATTTACTGACGATATACTTATATATGTTGTATGTGTATATGTGTGCGTGTGTGTGTGAGTGTGTGTTAGTGTGTGTGATTTTGCCCAAGATGTATACAAATATATAAATAAATAAGTAGAATAACTAAATATGTTAACAGATAAATCAAAGTGGCTGGTTAATCACAACAGGAACGCCTTTGATCAGAAGTTAACTCAATCACGGTTGAGATGGGGTTAAACAATAACATAACACATTGGTTAGTATTGCGTATAATTTAACGACACACCCAAAAAATATAATAAGCCGTTATGCAAACAAACGAGCAAACTTATTTCAAGAAAAGAAAAATGGTCACTCAGTTAAATAATAATAATAATAATAATAATAATAATAATAATAATAATAATAATAATCAAAGAAGAAGAAGGTGCAGGAAAAGAATAGTAGTAGTAGTGATAGCAGCAGCAGAAGCAGCAGCAGCAGCAGTAGTAGTAGTGGTATGTGCACATTTTAACGACACACACCCATAAAAAAAATAGAATAAAATAAAATTTTGCAAACACAACAGTGATGCTATTAAGAGCAAATGAAAAATGAGAGAAATTATGATTTTTACGCTACAAACTTCATAACGCTTGTCAATTATTGAATGTTATGATGCTGTTGCTACTACTGCTACTACTACTACTACTACTACTACTACTACTACTAGTACTAGTACTACTACTACTACTACTACTAGTACTACTACTACTAGTACTACTACTACTACTACTACTACTACTACTACTACTACTACTTGCAATGGTGCTGGTTGTGGTGGTGGTGGTAGTAGTAGTAGTAGTAGTAGTACTAGTAGTCGTAGTAGTAGTAGTAGTGTTGATGGTGGTGTAGAGTTGGGTCAGCCTAATCAGTGATAATCAAACACGTTTGTCGTTATATATGGCAACGTTGTACCATGTCTCCGTCTTTACCTGACTGTACGAGTGTGACATGGTGGAGATTCGCTAGCTCTCTCTCTCTCTTTATATATATATAAAGGTACTTACCGAGTCATATAGACTCATGGGGCTGCTTCCTCGATTTCTGTGGCGTATATTTTTCCTCCATATATAATAGTCCGTCCCAGGATTACTCATTTTGGCCACCGAGTGAACTGAAGCAACATGAAGTGTTTTGCTCAAGAACACAACGCATCTCCCGGTCCAGGAATCGAAGCCAGAATCTTACGACCGTAAGTCCAACATCTCAACCACTAAGCCACGCGCCTCCACATCTCTCTCTCTCTCTCTCTCTCTCTCTCTCTCTATTATCTATCTCTATCTATCTATCTATCTATCTATCTATCTATCTATCTATCTATCTATCTATCTATCTATCTATCTATCTATCTATCTATCTATCTATCTGTGTGTATCTGTTTTAAATTGTCCTTTCAGCATTCTAAGTAATAAATAAATAACTCAACTTTGATGTCTCGATAACCCAAAATAAATGGACTTAATATAGAATACAATGCAATTACACAGAATTGTAGAAATCTATGGCAGAGATTTCATTTTTGAGTATACGAAATATTTATTGGTGGTTTCTCCGATTTACTCACTTGGTAGTTTCGTTGAGCGCGCCTAGGTATTTTGAACATGCACACAGAAACACAGTAATTCAGAACATCTGAAATATGTATAATGTAGATAAATCTATGGTTATTTAATAGAAAACCATTACATTGTAGATTGAGATGATGTGAAATCATCATACTGTTCACTTAAGTATACAGAAAACTATTTGCCAATTTCCTTAGAAATCTACCAACATATAGCTGTAGCTAATCCGGAAGTAACATAAACGGCCTTCATTTGCATATAATAAATTAATCGGTTACATAATTAAGTAAGCAGTGTATATAATAATTCAAATGAGTATTTCTTTGAATAGATGAGAAATAAAAAGTATGTTTTCTCTAATGAGGAAAAAAAACCCCTGAAACTAACCTGTGAGAAAGTTTCTAGTTATTTTAAAAGAATATTTGCCTGTTTACACAGGAATCATAAATTTATAGCCCCCAAATAAAAAACTGTAACTATTCACACATCATACATATTTTCTCTTCTTATGTGTCCGTGTTCCAGTGTTTGCGCGCGCTCGCGTGTATACATAAATAAATACATACATATATGCATATATATATATGTATATGTATATTTGAAGGTTTGGAGATGATGTACAGGTTTTATATATTAGAAGAAATAAGGTACTCAGAAATCTGGACGGTTTTATATTTACAGATTTTTATTAATATGTCAGATGTTTTTATAAATCATATAATAGCGCTTGCATCCACTCTAGTGGATTCTTCAGATTGAATATTTTGAGGAGATTCGTCTCTTTTTATAGTATTATTGAGTGTATAGTGGTGGAGAGAGATATAGGATAGTAAAAGAGGGTGAGGAATGGGGAGAAAGTGAGAGAGTGCGTGTGTGTGTGTGACTTTGTATCTGAAAGGAGTATCAATGGAAAAGAGAAGGAAAGGAAGAAGGAAGAGAGAAAGAAGAAAAAATGTGTTTACTTCCAGACAGCATTTTCCAGTGACACTTCTTTCAGATACAGACACACACATATCCCCCACGCAGTCTCTCCCACTTTCTCCCCATCCCTCACCCTCTTTTACTATCCTATATCTCTCTCCATCCTTATACACTCAATAATACCATAAAAAGAGACGAATCTCTAGAGTGGATGCAAGCGCTAATATATGATTTATAAAAACATATGACATATTAATTAAATCTGTAAATATAAAACCATCCAGATTTCTGAGTACCTTATTTCTTCTAATATATATACAGATATATATATATATAATATATATATATATATATATATATATATATATATATATATATATATATATGTATATATATAAGATATATATATATATATATATATATATGAGATACATACATATATATATATATATATATATATATATCACTATATATCTAGATAATATATATATATACTATATATACCTCTATATATATATATATATACTATATATTATATCCATATAGATATATACCTATATATATATTATATACTTATATATATATATATATATCTATATATATATATCTATATATATATGTGTGTGTGTGTGTATATGTATATTTGTATATATATGTACATATATGTATGTATCCAGAAAGAAAACACGACCGACGAACACATCTATATATATCTACACCCCCGGAAAAAATTATACATGTGACACTGCTACACATACCGTACACCCCATCCTCTCAGGAGTATCCCATCAATAATACACACTTTCCCCTCTTCAAGATAACCTGTTGCTGGTTTCACAGCAAACCCAACCAAAGGACATAACTCGTAAACTAATCCCCTGGCCCCTTTTTCGTTTCACCACGTTTTCCATAGCAACCGCTGACCGGTTGTGCTAATCCACGTCCGCAATAGAGAGCAGTCGTCATATTTCCTTCAGTATCAGCTAACTCTAATGAGCGTAAAGTTATATAAACAGTTTGTTACCTAACACACACACACTCCATTGTATTCTTTACGCAACCGATTGATAAAACCAGCCGTGATGGATATTTAATATTATACATTTTGAATAATAATAATAATAATAATAATAATAATAATAATAATAATAATAATAATAATAATAATTATATATATATATATATATATATATATATATATATAATATATATATATATATATATAATTAATTAATAAGGGTGAGAGAATTAGATACTAATTTAATAGTATATCCATTCAACACCAAGTGGCCTAGTGCTCCGAGAAACCTGGATTATTATAATATTTTATAACATATTATAATATTTACAAAATAAATATAAGAGAGTGGTCACTATAATGGCTCACTCTAGCACCAGTTAATCCAAAAGGTTTCAACCACGAAAATACATGTTTCCCATGAAAGTTAGTACGTTGTTAGCTCACACGGACAGGGCAAATAAAAATAACAAAAATACAGATTATTTTGGGACAATTGTTTCGCTATTAATGAATTAAATGTAATTTTACTTACAAAAAAAATCCATTTAGCTCGTCAGCCAAAACTATCTGGATGAAATCCACTCAATCACACGCCAGATTTTACCATAACGATAAGTACG
>NC_043000.1:65897814-65910314 GCF_006345805.1 Octopus sinensis | reverse complement strand
CTGGTGTATGCATATTATTAAAATATATTTAATATATCATTCATTAAAATATTAAAGCATATTAAAAATTTGCAGATACATGAATATATAAAAATGTAATACATGTATACATGGGTAGAAAAACAGTATATGAGATGTGAAACCTTAACTAATACATTGTCCCTGATGAAGGAAGCAGTGTCTTAAATTTGGATAGGAATATCCTTTATTTGTATGGATTATTGTACCCTTGAAACGGCCGTCGGAGTATCACCACTTAATTACTGGAATTGGAGTACCGCCATCTAATCATTGGAAACTTTACCATCCATCTGGATATTTAAACATTTCTTCATTCACCTTTTCGTGAGGATTTGCACTTTTATTTTTTAATATTTTTTAAATAGCTTTTTAAACAAACCGCTCTTAATCGGTAAGTAGGACGATGTCTTCAATATATACCTTTTATGATGCTAATATATTTTTAAACATCAGTATAGTTTTTCTACCTATACATGCCTATTATATTTTTATATATTCATGTATCTGTAAATGTTTAATATGTTTTAATTTTTAATGAGTGATACATTAAATATATTTTAATAATATGCATACACCGTTTTTTATGTTGATGTATATATTGTGTTATTATTCTACATCATTGAACCTACCTGAATCTCCTTTTGAATATAATATATATATCGAACGTCTCAGGTTGTCTGCCTGAGCACTTCACAGCCGCGGTCTTATAATAAACAAAAATATAACTCTCTCTCTCTCTCTCCTCCCTCTCTCGCTCTATATATAATATATATCTATATATATATATATATATAATGTATATATGTATAATATATATGTATACATACATACATGCATGCATGCATACATACATACATACATACATACATACATACATACATACATACATACATACATACATATATATTTATAGTTCAAATTTATAGAAAAACATAAAACGTACACAGGTGTAGGAACTACAAACAAGTGTATTTGTTAGTTTAACACAAGTCAAAAATGGAAGTCTTTTACGTTTCAAGCCTACGTTCTTCGACAGAAAGGAATAAGAGGAAATACAGAGAGAATGAAAGAAAAAGTGTAGAGTTCAGCGGTCTAGCATTTATATATATATATATATATATATATATATATACACACACAAATATAAGAGAGTGTCCACTATGTGGTCGACACTTGCGCTAAAAATAGATCCGCTATGGTCTCAACCACCAAGAATTGTTTCCAAGGAGAATTAGCACAACTATGAGCGTAAACGAGCAGGACAAATGAAAAATATACTGCAGTAAATTTTTTATGCAGTATTTGTTTCCGGGATCTTTGGCGCGCTATAGCGAGAGCATTCGAATCATAACTGCGAATATAATTGACTAAATCACACGTGTGTTTGACGTTATGTTAAAATCTAGCGTGCGGTTTAGTAAATTGTATCCAAGACAAATTCTACTGATGAGCTATGTGTATATTACTCTTTTACTCTTTTACTTGTTTCAGTCATTTGACTGCGGCCATGCTGGAGCACCGCCTTTAGTCAAGCAAATCGACCCCAGGACTTATTCTTTGTAAGCTCAGTACTTATTCTATCGGTCTCTTTTGCCGAACCGCTAAGTGACGGGGACGTAAACACACCAGCATCGGTTGTCAAGCAATGCTAGGGGGACAAACACAGACACACAAACACACACACATATATATATACATATATACGACGGGCTTCTTTCAGTTTCCGTCTACCAAATCCACTCACAAGGCTTTGGTCGGCCCGAGGCTATAGTAGGAAACACTTGCCCAACGTGCCACCCAATGGGACTGAACCCGGAACCATGTGGTTGGTAAACAAGCTACTTACCACACAGCCACTCCTGCGCCTATATTATGTAAGTAAAGTTGCATAATTCATTAATAGCGAAACAATTGTCTAGAATTAATCTACATTTATGTTATTTTTCATTTGTCCTGCTCGTTTACGCTCATAGTTGTGCTAATTCTTCTTGGAAACAATTCTTGGCGGTTGAGACCATAGCGGATCTCAAGAGTCGACCACATAGAGGACACTCTCTTATATTTGTGTATAAATTTTTATTGTATCCCTGGTCTTTATGCGCTAAGCCACTTGGTGTTAAATTGATGGTATTATTAAATTAATATCCAATTTTTTCACCCTTATTTTATATATATATATATATATATATATATATATGCACACACACATACACCTTTTTGCATCCAGGCAGCCCCCCCTCTTTTCTGCTTTCCGGTTTTGGCTGATGGATCCTCGGTTCCCGCGTAGCGGGGCGTTCGAGGGCCTTTGCGCTCGCGCGCCTTGGCGCGCGCTGGGGGCTTGGTCGGCCCCTTGGGCTTGCGTTGTACTGCTTGTGCGTTGTGTGCGTGGCGCGCTTCGTGTGTGTGGGCTTGCTTCGGATGTGGCGCGTGCGTATGTATGCATACATACCCACCACTCGCATGCATCCCTACCCACAACATACACGCACACCTACTCACACACACACATACACACACATACCTGCACACACACACACATACATACATACACATACATACCTACTTCAGACATACACACACACAGACATACACCCATACACTCACACTCACACGCATACACACACCCACATACACACGCACACGTACACATACACACACACACACACCTACATACATACATTACACTTGTATACACACACACACTTACATCATACACACACACACCTACACAGCCATACCCTCACTCAGACACACACATCTACCTACCACACACACAAACACACACGGACACACACCCATACATACATACATCTACACACACACGCCTACACACATACATACACACATACATAAACACACACACATACACATATACATATACAACATACGCACACACACATATACTTATACACATGCACACACACCCATACATACATACACCCATATACATACACACACACATACCCACATACTCCTATACGCACATACATACACACAGACATACACACATACACACTCACACAAACATACACACACACATACTTACACACACACTCACCTGCACGCGCACACACATGCATGACAAACACCCATACACTCACACTCACATACGCACACACCAACATAAACACGCACACGCACACGCACACACACACCTACACTCCACACACACATACACCACACACACACGCACCTACATACACACACGCACGCATACACACGCATACACACATACATTACACACGTACACACACACCTACATACACATGCATACACACACACACACACAACATGCACGACAACACCCAGACATACACACATACACCTATATACACACGACCCACACACCTACATACACCACATATACACACGCCCCACACACCTACATACACACACTACATACACACACATACACCACCCATACATACTTACATACATACACTATACACCACACGCCTACACACCTACATACACACACACATGCATACACACCCACACACATGTACGCACAACACACACATATACGCCCATACATATAACCACATATACCCACACACATGCACACACCACACACATACGCACATGCATGCAGCATGCATGCACACGCGCACACCTACACACGCATACACACACACACGCACGTACACATACATACATACACACATGCATACATACACCCATACACATACATGCATCCTACACACACATACATACACACTCACACATACATACACACACACACACTCACTCACACACCTGTATGTACGCGCACACACATGCACATACACACACTTCCCCCCACACCCACACGTACATACATACACACTCACACACAACACACACACACACACACACACACACGGACATACATCTATGCACACACATACATACACACATACTCACATACATTCATCGGACACACTGCCACCCGGACATACACACAGACACACTCACACATCCACACACATACATACTTACGCACATACTCGCAGGCGCGCGCACGCACGCGCTTGCGCCGGTTCGCGCACGCATACGCTCCGCAGGCACCTCGCTCTTGGAACCGACAAACCTCCCGCCCGTTCCTGGGACCGTCGCGTGTCGTTGGGTTTTCCCCACGCCCGCCCTCCGCGGGACCACTCTTCCATCTTCCCCTCAGCTGGAGTCCTTTTTCCTTAACACCCCCCTTTTTCGTTACACACGCGCACACATATACACACATTGCTTAAACATATACATTACTCTTACACACATTCAATCTACTCGCCATTTATACACCACGACACTGGACACGCACACACACTACTACTCAACACACGCTGGCACGCTACATACGCCCCCCACACCCCTTCCCCTCCCTCCCTTCCTCCTTCCTTCTTTTTTCTACTACTGACCTTTGTCTGCTAAGCTGACCACTGTCTCGCGCCTACTCACACGCCTACACACAGACGCACACACTAACACACACAATATATATTTTTTTTGTTTTTTCATCTCGCCTCACACACACACATACACACACGCACACACTCACACATACACACACATCTGTTGCGTTACCAACCTTGTCTCCACTCTTTTGCCTTTAAAACCCCACTTTGCTCTGTTTTCGTAAACATCCGCCTTTCACCATGTGCAACTCGTAAACACCAGTCGTCTTTTTCTCTTTCCCTGTTGCCCGCTCTGGGATCTTTCTTTCCTCTCTCTTCCTTCTTTATGTTTCCGACGAAGAGCCCCGCTCGAAACGTCATACCTCCCTGCTTCCATTTCCTGAGCGCCTATTAATAATAATACTGTAATTGTTCCATTGTTGTTTTTTTTTTGTTTCCCGTTGGATTAAAATTATATATAATATATATATATATATATATATATATCTATATATATATATATATATATATATATATATATATTATGGTGGGTGGGTGTGTGTGTTGTGTGTGTGTGGTGTGTGTGTGTGTATAAACAAATGCGAGAAAGAAGATGGAATATACGAGAATTTTTATTATTAACCACGACAATTGTTTCGACACATCTAGCATCGATCCCTCACGGGTGGGACACTTAACAACTCGTTCAGGAGAATCTTGCAGTGCAGATGTGTCTCATCGGGTGATAAATAGATACAACTCGTTAAAATAACAGTTCCGCAATGTATCTTCTCATTTAGTAGAAAGAAAAGCAGCAAAACAAAGGCAATACCTTCATTTATATAGAAGATCAAAAATAAAATTAAAGATGCAAAAAAGAAACGAACACGCAATACAGCGAGCAAAGTATTAAAAATAACTTAACAGATATGGCTGTACAAACGTCCTTGCACAAGTTGCATGGCGCGTGCACAATCGCTTATATAAGCATCCACAAAAATGTAGGCACACGCACACGTGTGGCTTGGTGCATTCACGATCACAAAGCGAGTTAAATAAGTATTTGGTGTTTATAAAAAGTGGGAGGTTAAAGCTAAACTTAGTTCATTCATACCTTAAAGTAAATTATATTAACAGTTACTCAAATTCATTCCCATTGCATTGTGCGAAACTACATTTATATGCGTGTAGGTTTCTTCAGAAATTCTATTAATGATATTCTCATTGGTCTACAGAATAGACAGGGATTCCTCTGAGCAGTGTCAGCATCTCCTGGAAATGATATTGTTTAGTTGTGCATGCCTTACTATGGACCAAGTTATGTTGTACTTAATTTTATCTTCCTTCAGTCGCCATACAGATTCGACCAAAGATGTTGAATGTCTCTTATTGATTCTCTTGAAGCTGGCCACATGGTTGCGATAACGATTCTTAAATGAATCAGCCGTCTTCCTTGTGTGCACGGTACATTTATATACAAGATTTGTACTCAAACAGAGGTTCATCAATGGGCATTTTGATTTTTCTCTGCATGAGCATTTATCATATTTATTTGTATATATGGCAGTTCCGACTTCATTTTTCGACGTTGTTACCGTGTTAGCTATATCATAAGCATTTCTACTATTACAATTTGGCCGAAATTGGTGCTTTTCTTTGTGGTCTACATCTCCTCTGTTGGTATTTAGATGCGTATGTTCGCTACATCCAGTAGGTGGATTATTGAACTGTTGTCGTATTTTACAATTGTTTATGTGGTGCATAAGCTGCTCTAAATTAGCAGAGTTAGCGTAGGATACCTTCATGGTGTACCGATTAAAAATAGCATGATACCGATAAGATTTAGGAAAACATTTGTCCAAAGCGGCAAAAAATTTTCCAGCGATCTTGGTTGAAACATGCGAACCGAAAATTGGATTGCACCAGACGACATCCTGATTTTTATATCTGTTGTTAGGCATATTTGATCGAGTGTGTTGTACAGGATTGAAACAATTTACAGTGTTACGAGCAGTTGGATTTTTACATCGCGTGTGTCTGTGAGTTTTCGTTGATAGTTCATTGTATTGACCAATTCCTCTGGGCCAGCATTTTCTATTTGAATGAGTTCTCATATCGTGACGTTGTGATGGTATATTACTATTGGAGGAATTACCAGTGTTGTGTATGCTTTTTTTTGTATATATTGAATTTTCTCACGGTACCCAACCCTAACTAAAGCAGCATTATAAGTTGCATGTGATTACAAAATTTTATTATTAGCGGATAATGTAGAAATTCTTGTAGAGATATTTAACTAATCCCCGTGCATATATATATATATATATATATATATATATATATATATATATATATATATATATATAAACATATATGTATGTATGTATGTATGTATGTATGTATGTATGTATGTATGTATGTATGTATGTATGTATGTATGTATGTATGTGCGTGTGTGTTTGTGTCTGTGTTGGTGTATTTACATCCATTTACTTGAAAGAAACCAATAGATTAAGTACCAAGCTTTAAAAAAAAAGGCACTGGTGTCGATTCATTCAATTAAAAAAATTTCCAAGTCCATACCCTGGAATGGCCGCATTCCAATGACTGATAGTCGGAAAAGTTATATTTTGTGTCTTTCAATTGCATTTGTCACAGGAATTATTTCTATTTCTCGCTCAAATTCGAGGTCAAATAATGTTCGAGCTACTGAATAATAACATTTTTTTGTTATTTCGGTTTCAGCAATAGTATGTAGTTCAATGATTTTGACTAATAAAGTAACTTACCATTTGAGCTTTATGTGAGGTTTTCGATTTCTGTTGGTGAATATGTTTCTTTATATGTTTCGCTAGCCCCTAGAGATACAGTTTTCCTGATAAATAATGTTTTGATGTAAAATGGTGCATTAATCTGAAAAATTATTGAAATGATTAGGAGTAGGTGTATCAACTGTAGATGAAATAAGTGAAGAAAAAATTGTTCTTGGGATGCATTGGCTACTTGATACAGAGAAAATATATTGTTTTAAATACAGCACGTCCATAACAGATATTTTCTCCGGACGAATACTGCAGTAAATTTGCTTTACGCAGTGCATTTACATTAAGTATGATACATAGATCGTACGTGCGTACGTGTGTTTGTCTGTCTTTCATATCGTCTGTGTGTGTGTATGAGTTTAGGGGTATGCTTGAAAACTAAAATGATCTTATCTAAAAAGAAAAGGTGGTAGACGAAAATCTAAAGACAAATACATATTTATCGAAGAAATTAATACATATTTATCGAAGAAATTAATTAAAACTAATTACATCAAGAAAACTTACGTGGTGCATTTAAAAAGTATCCGACTTTATTTTTTCTCACTAAAACTAATGCCTCGTGGACAAAATCCTTTTGGTAGAAGGTGGTGCCACCCTTCCTGCGCATGCGAGAAAATTTTTGCACCGGTAGGTCAGCTCAGTCCCCGTATTTTACGCATAGGGTACAAACGTGTAGTGCGCGCTCGTCGAATTTTCCTTTCCACCGAACGCATCGAACAGAGATATTGCATCAAGTTTTGCCAAAAGTTTGGTGATACTCAAGCTCAACCCGTTTAGAAGATTCAGTAAGCCTTTGACGATGATGCCATGGGCAAAACTCAGATCAAGGAGTGGTACAACCACTTCAAACAAAGCTGCACCTTCAGAAATTGAGTTAAGAGAAAATAACTCAGAAGACTACGACATAGAATTGGATCCAAAACCGACAGTAGGCGTGTAGAGAATTCTAAATTTATTAAACCTTCCCTTTCAGATAGAGAAAGAACAAAAACCTGGCGATAATAATTAGTAACTGTGTATGAGAAGAGGAGATAATTTCTTGAAAATTAGAATTTTACATTTAAATTAACATGCTTCTGGGGGTAAAAACAGATTCTGTTGTTCACCGAACAAGAGCAATTTGTTAAAATATTTTATTTTGTACGGCGTTTCATACATCGTCCTTACCTGTGTTATTGAAATTCTTAACACTGGCCCCTTTGAGCTACTCCCAGGTTAGCCCTGGCCAAGGATAATTATGAGAAAAGAATTCTTGCTGTGACCATAGCATTTTCCTCATTGTGATTTGTCAAGGATTACATTTCCCTATGCGTTCCTTTTAAAGACGATAGGTCGTGATTGTTATGATTTGATTGAGTTTTGTAAGCTACATGTAGGAAGTCCCGCAGTCTTGTAAGACTTCCCTCGCAAATTGGGAGAGTTGATGTGCTGTTGTTGCTTAGTCTCAAGTCAACTCCAGTTGAGCAAACCTATGATCAAAGGTATTTTAGCCATGACTATTCATTCATTTTATATATTACCATTCTAATGATTTTTTCTTAATTGAAAACGATGGTTTTTTTCCTTATCACTTAGTCAAGAAAGAGAGGTAGTGTCCATGACTCTATACAAGGTATCTAAGACTGATGGTAGGAAGACATCTTCAAATCAGGGACCTAAGCCAAATTCTTGAAGTAGCGTGGATTTCGCTAAAGGTACCTCGCCTAGTTTAACACTACCAGGCGGTGATGTTAAACTAGGCGAGGGATTAAGTCTGCTGTGTGATTTCGAGGGAGACTACCGTATCAATTAGATGGAGCGATGATATAGAGACTCTTTCATTGGTTTGGATGAAAGACTTTCATAAAAAAGTGATTCTCGATTGCTTAAGAGACCAGAGGAAATTTTGCTCAAGGAAGGTTTTGTTTTCTTTATTTTTCTTTATTTAACGATGAGTCTGAATGTTGGCCGAGTGAACAGAGATGAGTGTGGACAAGTATAGTTTACTGTGGTGAACAATTAGATTTAGAATAATTAAAATTAACATAGACTCAATGACTAATATTAATGAAATTGTGTTAAAACAAAAGGGCGACAACCTCGAAAGCGTAATTAATATTAGAAATACCCATGCCGCGAGAAAACGAAAACTTTAACTTGAGGACTAATATTAATTTAATCCGATATTCTCTAATTAACTAATTAATATATCTGTTGTTGCCTCATTGCCTAAACCAGATTTCATTATTATTAGTTATTGAGTCTCCGATTCTCTCTCTTCACTGCAAAAGTTAATTCAACTGAAATTTGTTTCTCTCACTACACAAGTTATGTCAGCGGTCACTCAACTTCTAGGTTTCATGCGAATGGTGTCCCTAGGTAATGCCTCTCAGTCATTCAGTGAATATATGTGAGTGCGGATCAATTCTTTGTAGCAGCGGCACATTCTGAAAAAAAAAGCAAAAACGATTGTCTCATTGATTTTAGCTTAACAGTCATCGGACACGAACCAAGATCTGTAGCAATTGCACTTATGAAAACTAGAAACATTTTGCTTTTTTGGGTCACCTTAGGTGAGGGTTGTTTTCTTCAAAACTAGAAGGTCTGAGTGGTCGCTCTGAATGTGAATAACTATCAAAGTGTTCCTTTAAAGATAGTGACTATTTATGTTTGGATAACTAAATACTTCTTGAAGAATCTCTTAGTACACCTCTAATTAGGTGATGGATTGGTCAGCGATCTCTATGTTGTTACTAAGACCCAGGTCAACTAGCCCTGATCCGGAAAGGAGTATCCAGGACGACATTATCTAATGCGTTCTTCTGTTTTTAAGATGGTGGGTGTATAATTTAAGGAGATTTACCTATTATTTCTAGCAGATCAAGCAATTACATCGAAATTCCCCGATTGGTTTCATGTGACATTCTGATGTAAAATTTCTTGAATATTTCTCCTCAAATTACTGACACATAGCGAATGGAGAAGTCGACTATATAACAATGGATACAGATTGTATCAGTGGGTTATTTTTTAATAAGGGTGGGGTACCGAAAGCTGTAATCCTTACAGGCCCTGCCTCTACATGATAAATTACCTCCAAACACCGAGACACGCCTATAACGGCATCCTTTAAACACTATCGTTTCCATTGAGTCCAGACAGACACCTGACCATCACCCTACAACACAAACATCTATAATTAAAAGTAACTGTGACATCAGTAACTTCATTGTCCTTACTGTATTGGGATATGCACCACTCATAGTAATTATCGCACTCTGACCAACTCCATCTCAAGTCTCAGTTTTCGCTGCCACCAGAAACACATTGGACAGGGAATAGATTATGAAATGTTTAGTCTCTCACACTCTACCACTCTACCCCATTCGATTAACCACTTTATGTTGGCGTATATATTGGGTTGTCCGGAAAGTTCGTGCCTATTTATAGTAGCTTACATTTCGATTTATTTTAGAACATGGTTGAGTCCATAAAATAGAATTTGACTACACCTCCATTTAGGGCACAGTTTAAGCTATCTTTTCGTGGAAGAAGGTTTATGTTCCTATAATCTCTGTTAATTCTATAACCCTTTGAAATGGAAGATAAGAAAGTTCACTTTCGGCACTTGATGCTTTGGGGACCAGACAAAATTTGCTGCAGCTCGGCTGGGATGTGTTACCCCACCCTCCATATTCATCAGATATTGCTCCTTCGGATTTCCACTTATTCAGGTCTCTGCAGAATAGTCTTAATGGCAAAAATCTCAATTCCTTGGATGACGTAAAAAGATACCTTGATGAATTCTTTGCCATGAAATCACCCCAACTCTGGGAAGAGGGTATTTTCAAGTTAAAGGAAAGATGGAGACGCATTGTGCAATAAAATGTTTCATATTTGGTTGATTAAAAATGTAATGGCAAGTATTTATTGAGCGTTTTCTTTCCTTTAAAAATCGGCACGAACTTTCCGGACAACCCAATAATTTGGTTCTCTCCTAAGGAGAGTTATGGTATGTCAAAAACAATTGCTGCATGAATCACCACTAATCATTCGATCTACGGCCTACGTTCGATACATTTGCTCAATCAGCCCCAAATACTGGGTGGCAGCAGCAACAACAACGGCAGCAAAAGTAACAATAACAACAACAGGGACAGCGGCAAATGCAACGGCTGTCGTAGCAGTGGCAGAAACAGCATTAACGTCAATGGGTAAGCCCATAATACGATTTACTTTCACTGGTCCATTTGAGAAGAGCAGAAGAGAGTCTGAAGCTGGATAGAAATATCCGAGAGGCGTGATATGTGCAATACCAACACACACACACACACACACACAAAGCGCATTCAAAGCACATACACGCGCGCACGCATGGAATAGGTCTATTTTATTAATTTTCTGTCTGCGATGAAGAATATCTTGAAATTACTAAAAAAAAAACTCTTTTGCAACTGAAGACATGATGCCCTTGTGAATATGGATTCCACTGCCATCAAACGAGACAAACATAATCGGTGAAAAGGAAACGTAATACAAAACTGGTGGATCTCTTCTCAACAACATAAGCGAAGTGCCGTCTTGGGATTCATTTATTTCAATGTAGTTCAATGCCTCAGACATCAAATATATAATCAGCGCTTCACTTGCACGTTTACAATACGTTTGTATGTGCTGTGTTGCTCTCTAATGCTGTTACTTGGAGAATGATGTAAAGCATAAATAAAAAAAGTCGCCTTTCATTTTAAAATGTAACTTTTATCACTCGGCTTTCGATAATGAATTAAAATCGCATTACTACACAGTAACGCGACAACAGAAAGAGAAGCTTAGGATGAATAGTAGAGCTTCTACTAACACTACCTAGACAGACTATTTTGAGGCATCAGCCAGTCACATACCTGTTACATACCTGTCTTTCAGTCAACATTAACGGCATGCATTGCATGAAACAGTAAACAACTTAGAGGAAACCAGGAATATAGCAAAAGAAAAAAAAAACTGAGTAGAGATAAACAGACGTTATTGTAAATAATGTGATACAAGCAAATCTAAGACCAAGTCTATGTTGGAATCAGTACCTATTAATCTAGCAGCAAGATTAGCCATACGCTACTGGCCCCGCGTTTTCAATGCTCCGAGCTGAATGCTATATTATATTACATATAGCCTTCAACTTTTATGAATGACTTGGCGTCTAGGATAGCTCCAAAACTCAAAATGCTTCCTAAATCCGATACACTTTACATGAAATTACTCATGTGCTATTAGTTTCGATTCGATGACTTTGAACTTGCTCTACTGTTAT
>NC_043000.1:65880314-65895314 GCF_006345805.1 Octopus sinensis | reverse complement strand
CTGTTCCGTGCGGCACTCACTGGTTCTGAACTGCTGTAGGGTAGTGATGGAGGAGGAATCAAAAACATTTTTTCGGATGGATAGTAGCCTGGTGTTTGCTATCTGGATAAATTCTGTTCAAGAAGCAAGCCGTGGCTGTGTGGTAAAAAGTTTGCTTCCCGATCACATGGTTCCGGGTTCAGTCACATTACGTGACACTCTGGGTTAGTATATTCTACTATAGACCCTGGTTGCCGACCAAAGTGAATTTGGTTGACGGACACTAAAAGAGGTCTACGTGTGTGTATGTGTGTGTGTATGTGTGTGTGTATGTGTGTGTGTGTGTATGTGTGTGTGTGTGTGTGTGTGTGTGTGTATGTGTGTGTATGTGCACGCGCACGAATGTATGTGCGTGTGCGTAAAAAACCAACACCACTTTATAACTGGTGTAACTTAGCGGTTCGGCATAAGAAACCAATAGAATAGGTACCAGGCTTAAAAAAAGTACTGGGGGCGATCGTTGGACTGAAATCTTTCAAGGCAGTGCCCCAGCATAGCCGTAGTCCAATGGAAAGTTCAAGTAAATGATAATAGATAATATACAGTTCGAATTATCAAGGTGGTGGATTTCCGTTGAAAGTAATTTGGTTGCTATCTCTAGCAAGTCGAACAGCTGCATCAAGTCCCACTGTTATCATTGGCACACACACACAAAACAAAAAACCCAACTATCTGGATTCCTGGGTTTCAATAGATTCCGACATTCCAGAATGGACATTCATAGAAGCAATAAAGCAAACTATATCACAAGGAGCTTCTAATTTATTTATTTGTTTGTTTGTTGGTTTGTTGGTTTATTTTTGATGGTTTGATATATTGGATGGTCAGAAATAATAATATTGGTGCACAATAATTTTCTATCAAAGATCTTTGTTTAATTAATATTAGGAGATATTACATTCGGGTACTATGGACAGAACTCAAAGAATCGATATCAACCCGTATGCAGTGTAGCTAAATATAGATTTTTTAATAAAACAGCCTACACTACAGAATATTCCGATATTTTCTGGGATGTTGCTGTTAGCTCCAGGTCAAACTTGATTAAGTAAGTATACAGTCAAAAGTATACCAGCCATGACCATCGCATCTTTTTAGAGAGATCTAGGAGTACATTCTTCAATGTATCCTGTTTTCTTTCTTTCTTTTTTCAAGACGACAAGGACTTGAGTCGTGAGAGATTTAATTGCTATTTTCAATAAGTCGAATAACTACGTAGACGTTCTCGCGTTAGTTTGTGTCGCAGTGTGTTATGTATACGAAGGATTGCTGTTTACGACTTTTCTTATAGTGTGCAGCCACTTCAAAAGTTTTTCCTTTCTCTTATCACAAAAGAACGTTGATTGATACTGAAAGCTCATGTCTGGTTTTTATGATCCTACAATCAGAAACACTGCCATCCTCAGTATACTGGGGATTATGCAAGTATATTTATATACATATTAGAAATACTGCCAAACTTTCATCTCATCACCTGTAACACACACCCTCTTCAGCTCAAACCTTACAACGTCTCTTATGCTCACTATCTCTTTGAAGGAATGAAATAGAAGGAAAGAGAAGGAGAGAAGGGGAGAGAGAAAGAGGATGAGAGAAAGAGAGTGAAAGAGAGTGTGTGTGTGTGTGTGAGAGAGAGAGAGAGAGAGAGAGAGAGTTGTCTTCTGGCAGACGAGAGCAGACGAGAGTAGACAAGACCAGACGAGAGCAGACAAGAGCAGACGAGAGCAGACAAGAACAGACAAGAACATACAAGAGCAGACGAGAGCAGACAAGAGCAGATTAGAGCATCACCCGTTCTATCTAGTTCATCGCTATTTGATAATATTTCCCTCGTGTAAAGTGACGTCAATGTAGACTGATCTGGATATTGAAGAAGGAAGCTTTACGATGGATGCACTTTCTCAAATCATACACCGGACAATGTAATTTCTGTTATACAAAAAATTGGGAGTCACGATTGGTAGCCACAGAAAGACGAGATAGTCACACCTTTCAGCAGAGGTCTCTTAGAACAAGACTGATCTAGAGTCAAATAACATAGTTTACTTTGTGCATTGAGAAAAAACTTCTGGGTGGTCAAGTAGTCTGCTAGAAATAGCAGCCAAATTTCTCTCGGTTCATATCCTATCATCTGAAATTAGGAGAAAACACATTAGACAACGCAATCTTATACATCTATACATATAAAAATACAATACACAAATAAAGAATCTTTATCCACCAATGCGGTGGCATTTACGTGTGTGTGTGTGTGTGTGTGTGTGTGTGTGTGTATGTGTGCGTGTGTGTGTGTGTGTGTGCGTGCGTGTGCACGTGCGCATGTAGCCTCTAAACGTCAAACATTTTCTATCATCATGAGCAGCAAACTAACAGACTGGATTTCAACCTTGGGAAATTTCAAGTTCGGCCTTCCAAAATTGAAATCACAGGAGAAAGCGATGACGAGTTTCCCAGTTTCAGTTTCTATCTCTATATCAGGTAAACTACACAAATTCACTGTATTTGAATTTGTCGTGCGCTAATTGATATGCAAACCTGTGTTTCTGTAAAACAACGGACAACTGATCTAAAGTAATATTGTAAGTTCTGCATCTGAATTTTTCTCTCGCAGAAAGGATAACTTCCCCTGAGGCTCGTGCTGGAATTGTAGCATATTTGTTGCTCGTTCTTGTTTGTTGTTTTGTAGATTGTGTTTTCACACGTGTTCCTGGCATTCAGTTCCAACTCTTCATACCTATTCTGAAGTGATTTCAGAAAGCTTTCCAAAGAATCAATTAGATCCATCACTTTATTCAAATCATCTTCAACCCCTTGAAGAGCTTTATTTATACTGTTAAACTGTACAAGAATTAAATGCCAATTCATAACCATCAGAGCAGTTTTAAGACAATCCATTCTGTCTGCCAACGTCTGACCTTTACATCTTGCTTCAGATGTTTGTGTTATATCGTCTTCAATATATTTGGCTACATTTTGAATGTAGTTATATCCATCAACGAGGGCTTCAGTAGCAGCGTGTATCTGACCAACGTGTATCTGACAAACATTTCGAAGTTAGTGCTCTTTTGTTTCATTCCAAAGCTTTCATTAAATTTACCCATCTGTGTGTCGACGTAGAATAAAAGGTGTATAACATTTGTATGAATCCAAAATAGCTAACAGATTCAACAAGGCAAGAAGCGATAGCTTGTCCTACAACAGTCAACAAATGAGCTGCATAGGAAAAGAAAATTGCAGCCAAGTTCTTTTCTTTAAGTTCGGCTTGCATTCCTGTTCAGCGAGCGGACATATTACTGACGTTGTCATACGACTGATCCCTACAGTCTCCAAAATTTATTCTCCCTCTTTTTTCAGAAATTTTAGGAGAGATATAGCTAGCATTTCAGCTTTGTGAGAACTAGTCTACACGAAAGTTAAAAATCATTCAGTCAGCTTCCATGAAACATCATAACATACAATAACTGTTAGCTGGTTAGCATGAACCTGTTCGGGTGTTGAATGTACATGACAAAAACTTGGCAGTTTTAAGTTCTCCTACAATATGATACATAACATATTTTACTATTAACAGAACAATTTCTTTGTAGACGGTGGGTGATGAGTACGGTCACTTCTCACTTTCGGCATAACTAATTCCTTTCAAGTAACGCATCAGAAATGGATCAAATTGTGTAACAAGTACCTTAATTCTTAAAAGAATTCCCTTTATACTTAGATCATTTAGTTTCTCTATTACGCTTAAACGTCAGGTTCTTTTTCCGGCTAGAAATATTGATCCGGCCACAATACAGTGCAATGATTCAGTCAAGTATTTCACGTTTTCCAGCTCATATTTCCCCACTCCATGTTAACACGAGAAGATTCCCTACATAAAAGTTTGAACTTCATTACAGAATCTCTGTGGCCTTGGCTTCGTTCACGCGTTTTCATTTTCTCCTCTACCTTTTCCCAGTCGTTAAAACTATCCTGATTGAAAAACCTGTCACATGGGCTTCACATCTAAGTACAGTAAAAGCAATAAACTGCACCCTTTGTTGGGTTGCACGGGAGCCACAATCTCAAAAGCAACTTGCTATTGTTATAATTGATATAAAACATCAAAGTTTTAAAATGATGAAAGTGTTCATCCAGCTAGTGTTCACTTGATTGATAATGGTGTCGAGAATCTGGGTAGGAGACGAAGGCATAACTTATTTTGATCCTCAAAATGAACACATACTTTTCTTTTGCAGAAAACCACATGGCTTGGTCTAGACCATGATAGCGCTTCATTATCTTGTTAGTAAGATGTAGCAATTCTTCATCTTAAATATTTTTAGTCAACACATTACTCCTATTTGCTGCAGATGTATTTGTGAATGCGGCTAGTTCTTCTGGCACTGAATCTTCATCTTTAGTTTCGAAAATTTCCTTTTTTGAAGCAAAAAAAAAAACAAAAAAAAAACTGTAAGGCGTTGTGTCTTTACCAATATAGCAACATATTTTTTTTCACTTCTATTTTTGGAAAATTTTCTCTTCTGTGTTCCAGATAACTGAATTTTCTGTAGCATGCTGGATATTCTGAGAGTGAATATAATCTGAATAGAAGCAAAAAGAAAATAATCTAAGACATCCCACCCACCCCCAAAAAGCAAGAAAAGGAAACAGGAACTGATAACTGCCATGTAGACTCATTTCGTTTAATTCTGTCATATGCATATTAAACTAGACAGTTTAAGCGTACCTCTGTTACGATTGGGGCATAAAAGTAGGCCTGCTGTCAAAGTTAAACAAATGTTAATGAAAAACAGTTCGAGCAATTAATAGCAAATCAAGGATTACAGATTAAGGAAATCATTTCTAAAAAATTACTTTTCTTCGAAATTATGTTTCACTTTTATGGGAAACGAAGAAGCGTAAAAAATGCTTCAGACAAAAATAATAGCTTGCAGAGAAATTACCTATTTCATGGATATCCCTCGACTTCAAACAATCTTATGATGATATTTGAGCTTGTAACTTTCACTTTTGTTTAACAAAATGGTGTCTGCAGATGTAACTACCCAAACCATTTTACGACAGAAGAAAGTATTTTGGATTGAAGTTAAGATGTGCTGTTGTTAGTGATGACCCTTGAGTATATTTTCTTTATTTTGACATTTTTTCCGATTTTTATTTACATTCACCTATTTACAGCCGCGAACTTATGGTAGTAGACGTTCACTGAAATAACAACTAATGCAGAGATAGCTGAAAATTGGTGGTCATAAACAACCTAAATGATAAAAATCAGCGAAAATGAACGCTAAAGCTACAGAATAGTTCCAGCAACAGTGACAGGTACTAAATCACTGTCATCAATGAAAATATTTTGGCGTAAGTGGAAACGGTATGGTAAACAACATCAGCCAAATTTATATTTAATTTTAAACAACATGAAAATAACAATACCAACAAAAAATACCTCGAAAAAATTAACGATAGAAACAATTTTAAATATTTTCAAAAAATGAACAATAAATTCTAATACATCAAAAAATATTAACTGCAAACAATTGAAAACAAAAAGAAAATCCGAAAAATTAAGGCGATCTTTCACTTTAGAGACATGAGTAAAATCTCAGCGAAAATGAAACCAATAATAATGGGGAATGTACAAAAATAAGTTGGCTATCCTTATCCGAAATAATAAGTTAATGCATAAAAGTACCTTATTGATTTCTCTTTTTGTTTTTCAATAGCATCATTTTGTTAACTTATTAAGGTAACATTGATGAAAATGAGACATTTATTATAAATCAGAAGAGCCAAATAATTTTTTGTGCAATTTCTATTATTGTTGGTTTCAATTTCAATGCCGTTTCATTTTGTATGTTCCTAAACCAAAAGATTTCCAAAATTAACTCTTCATACGAACACATCTTCACTGTAAGAGACTCCTCCTTGAAGTGCTCAAGAGATTTGGACTTGAGCCGGTAGATGAGTAAATGTAATGAGAAGCAAGTCAGGCAAGTCGATCTACACAGAATATTAAATATATTTAATAGAACAAAAAATGTACATGTATATGTTTCCATCCTTAAACTCCATCCTGTCAACATCTCAAATGTAAAATTCTCCCCTGAAGACGGATGCGGTGTTATCCGATAATGGATTAAAGTAACTATCATTATTCCGGACCACCAAGTCCCGACAAACAGCTGTTGGACTCGTAAAACTTCACCCATTTAACTCCTGATATATTTTTATATTCTGTAAGTCGAATTATTTTATATCCATACACATTTGTTTCCATTAAATGTATTTACTATTCTGTTAAATCGACTTGCCTAACTTGCTTTTCATTACATTTACTTCTCTCTCTCTCTCTCTCTCTCTCTCTCTCTCTCTCTCTCTGTATATATATATATATATATATATATTATATATATATATATATATGTATGTATACAGATGAGAACCAGAGATTCTCAATATAGAAAACACTTTGTAGCGCTCAAATGATTCGAACTCCGATATCTTCCCGAGGGACCAATTCTGCGGAGTAAAGAGTGGCTATAAGTGGAATCAAGTGAGCAGATATGCAGGGAATTATTTGGGTAAACAAATTAAATATAACAGTTTGGGTTTAACATACAAAATGCGTATATATGTATTATGGAAAACGAGAGAAAGCAAAGTCTGATGACTTTCAGACGATGAATATCTAAATATAAATATATAGATATTTATATTAATAGATCAAAATTACACCTAATACGAAGGACAGAGAAAATTAAATTGGAAGAGGTAAGGTGTTATAAGTTCGATAGCTGTTTGTGGGAGCTCGGAGGTCCATCATAATATTTGTAGATATAGTTCAGCCCAATATGCAGGCCGTAATGGAAGCAAATAAACATTGGATGAATCAAGCCTCTGTCTCGGTCGTTTTTTTTACAGTGTAAGTTTGATTTATTAATATAAATATCTATATATTTATTTATGAATATTAATCGTCTGAAAGGCTTTGCTTTCTCTCATTTTGCATGTATACACACGTATATATATATATATTGTATATCAAACGCAAGCTGTTATTTTTAATTTGTTTATACACACAACTGCCTCTCTCTCTTTCTCTCTCATATTACTCTTTTTTTACTCTTTTTACTTGTTTCAGTCATTTGACTGCGGCCATGCTGGAGCACCGCCTTTAGTCGAGCAAATCGACCCCGGGACTTATTCTTTGTAAGCCCAGTACTTATTCTATCGGTCTCTTTTGCCGAACCGCTAAGTTACGGGGACGTAAACACACCAGCATCGGTTGTCAAGCAATGCTAGGGGAACAAACACAGACACACAAACATATTCACACACACTTATATATATATATATACATATATACGACAGGCTTCTTTCAGTTTCCGTCTACCAAATCCACTCACAAGGCATTGGTCGGCCCGGGGCTATAGCAGAAGACACGTGCCCAAGATGCCACGCAGTGGGACTGAACCCGGAACCATGTGGTTGGTTAGCAAGCTACTTACCAAACAGCCACTCCTGCGCCTATACATGTATATATGTATGTATATATATATATATATATATATATATAATATATATATATATATATATATATATGTGTGTGTGTGTGTGTTGTGTGTGTGTGTGTGTGTGTGTGTGTGTGAGTGTGTGTACATTAAAATTATTGATATACATATCAATTTACATTATAATCTTTTTCGGAAGTGTTTCTGGTTTTCATTTTATGTTATTTTTGTTGTTTTTATTTACATAATCATTTCACTATTCCCAAGGAAGTGGATATATGTCTGAATAATAGGACGGGATAGCTTTGTGCAAGATTACTGGAAATGGGGCTTCCGGTATGTATTGTGGGTTTTCTGCTTTTGTTAGATATACATCCAACTCAGTTGTGGTAGCTTTGAAACTTCAGTTCAAGTTGAACTGGGTCTCACGATCTTAAAGCTTTTAATAGGTAATGCTTGTCGACTTCCGCTTTCGATCAGTGCGTCTTCTCTAAGGTCAGTATCTTTGTTGTCTTGGTGTCCATTCTCTTGAAGTCATTCAATTTCCATCTAATTATTTTGAAACTGTACGTAACTACCAGTATTCCTAAGCTGTCAATAGTTTAGCGGTATTTCGTCCGTCTTTACGTTCTGAGTTCAAATTCCGCCAAGGTCGACTTTGCCTTTCATCCTTTCGAAAGTCGATAAAATAAGTACCAGTCGAATATTGGAATCGATGTAATAGATTTACCCCCGTACCCAAAATTGCTGGCTTTGTGCCAAAATTCGAACCATTATTATTATTACTATTTTAATCATTGTTTAGCGGTGAGCCACAATTTTGCATCGTTCAATGGTATAATATATAATGTCAGTTTTACTAATACAAATCATCAACAATTTTTTGTGTTAATCTTATCAGAGAACTAGTCTAGCACACAATGTGTTCGTCAGTTAGTAGTCCGCTTCTCATTCTCCGAAATTACTCATTAATAATACATTTAATTTAATAGTGTTTCAAACGAGAGAAGTAAGGTAAAAAAAAAAAAAAAAATGAAGGTTCGACGACAGCATCTCCCCTTCAGTAAAACAACAGAAGAGCAAAAGCTTGTATCACAGACCCACTATCACCAGCACCACCGGCGCCAGCAGAAGCAGCAACACCACCACCACCACCACCACTACCACATCAATCAAATTCAGCCGAGTAGAAACTTATACTTCTGGTTCTGGCCGTGGAACCTCATGAGACATCTAGCAATTTTGGTATCCTCTTGTTCGTAATTGGAATGATGTCTTAGAAACTGTTCGAACTGTGTGGAAGTAACTCACCGAAGAAGAGGTGTAAAGCTTCTCAAACCTGATCAAGGACTTCCAATTTTTGTGGATTTCCTGAATGTTTCAAAGTGAACTTGTACAAAGTCGCACTAGCTCATCCATGCCACATGTAGATAAAACATTTGGTCATACGAGTATAGAGCTTGCATAGGATGCTCATAATTTTGGCTAGTCGGCCTCTCAGACTGCAGGTACGTTTTCTGCACTGACGACTTATAATTTAGAGACAGAGGGCAGTTACTAGAAGTTACTAGAAGTTACTACCAGCAATTAGTTTGTTTTAACCCTTTGCCACCCTTAAGCACTTTCATGAGTTTCTCTTAAACGCCCATCTTGTTTTCAAGTCTTTTAGTTAGCCTTAGGTTCCTACGTTCCGAGTATTATAATACTTTCCTTTCAGAAGTGCTTATTCTGGTAGTTGAAAAAATTAGGAATGTGCATCATATATAATGCATGGCTTCCAGGGAAATATGTACTGTGTATCGCATATGATACATCGGACAGGCAGAGGGTTAAACTATTTTTTTGGTGTTTAATAGTAGTCGCCACTTCTTTTGGAATGTACATTCGTGGCATGTCAGATGTGTTCTATAATATGTAATAGTTTTAATCATAGATTTCTAGTTTCTATGTTCTAATTCTGTTCTGTTCTAGGCCTAATGCAATTCATGCGAATATGTAAGTGAAATTTTTAGTATTCTTGCTTATTTGAATAAATCTTTAGAATTATTTTTCTTCTTTCAAAATACTCATTCCTCATTCTCATTTTTGACATGCATGCACACATACGCGCGCGCACGCACGCAGCGTTGTTGGCCGTCGACATTGAAGTACTTATAGAATGCAGAGTTAACTAGATCCGGTATTATTTCCTCTCCACGAAATTTGAATTGCTAGTCTGTCTCGTTGTATTATTAACTTTCTACTGTTGTATAGCCAAACAGCTATATCTTAATTACAGGTACAGGAAGGTAATGAAAGCTATTGATCAATGTAAAATGTAGAGAAAATAATCGATTCAGAATTTTTAGCTTTAACGAGCCACAATAGTGATCTGAAAAAAAAAATCAGTAGGAGACATTAACAGTAAATACTACCAAGACCTTGGTGACATCCGCAGGAACAAGTGTAGACAACATGAAGGCGAAGCATAAAAACTGTTGCTTGGCTGGATGTTGTATAACAATAATAAAAAGGTGAATTTCAAGACGTGGACTATTGGTTAATTTTAAGTCATCCGCAAAAAAGAGATGGTGGAGGGTGGGTGGCAGTGTGCGGCAGCTCTTCGAAAGAAATGTTCCTAACCATATTATTATTATTATTATTATTATTATTATTATTATTATTATTATTATTATTATTATTATTATTATTATTATTATTATCATTATTATTATTTTATTCAGTAGTTTTATTTTTATAGCGTGCTTTCACTTCACTACCGAGCGCAGCTCTGTGTGCCTTGGGTATGTGCTGTGATTTACTGTGATGCTCTGATGGTTACTGTATTGAAAGTGTTTTGCGTACGATGTGTGTAGTGCCCAGTAGTGCAATGTTTGTATGTTATATGTGTTTGTAAGTCCTGGTGTTTTTGTTATGTATTTGTCCGAATACTTTTTTTATCATACCTAATGCGCCTAATATGATAGGGATTGTTTCTGTTTTTAGATTCCATATTTGAGTAACCACTATTTTCAGGTCTTTGTATTTTGAAAGTTTCTCCATTTCTTTTAGAGACACTGGTATTGATACATCAATTAGAAAACATTTTTTTCTTCATGATCTCTGAGAACTATATCTGGCCTGTTGGCCTTAATTTCTGTATCTGTGTGTATTGGCATATCCCAGAGTATGGTTGCTTTCTCGCTTTGTGTGACCTTATTATTATTATTGAGTGAGAGAGCAGTGCCATCAAAGTGACACTGGGGTAAAATATACGAAGCCCAGCATACCCATCATGATTACTTGTCTGATAAGGGTACACTAGGCACATGCATCACAACCATATGTGCGCAACATGGTGATCTCATATCAAGATAAACAGCACATGACCTTGCAGGTGGGGCCCAGTTAGAATTTTCTTCTTGTCGAGTAACTCATCCCGATCAAAAGGTCCCTGAATAAGGGTTGTTTTAGGATGTTGAACGAACCACCCATGTTTCCAGAAGTGAATTATTCAAAGCCCAAAGAATCCCTCTCAACACATGGCTATGATGCTACCCCACTACTTTTGCTCATGATCAGAGATGCACATATCGTCAGCCACTAAGGAACATGTTCAACTGGTTAAGGTCAAACAACTGAGAAGCAGAATATTTGCTGTAGCCCATCTTTTATACCAAGACAAAACAATGTACATGATAACACTTCCAATCAGTTAAGATCAGAAGCCATGAGAGCCACTGCCTGGTACTGCATCAAGGCATTATTATAATCATTATTATTATTATTATTATTATTATTATTATTATTATTATTATTATTATTATTATTATTATTATTATTATTATTATTATTATTATTATTATTATTATTATTATTATTGTTGTTGTTGTTGTTGTTGTTGTTATTATTATTATTATTATTATTATTATTATTGTTGTTGTTGTTGTTGTTGTTGTTATTATTATTATTATTGTTGTTGTTGTTATTATTATTATTATTATTATTATTATTATTATTATTATTATTATTATTATTATTCGCTATTTTCCGGAGAACTTTCGGGCGGGAACCGATGGATAATTTCCAAAAATCTCAAGCCTGGCAGTGGTACCGGACAGCTTTGCCTGTTCAAGATGAACTTTACAGGCACGGAAGTGCCGTCAACCGAGCATGTCCGAGATGCGCGTATGACGACGGGACGGTCCTGCATGCACTCGCCTAGTGTCCGAACATTGCTGACCTGTGGGATTATGTCGAACACCTGCTGTCGCGTGTGGGTCGGATCCGGCTGTTAACTGAAGCCATCGTGAAGATCCCCTCGCCGCATTTCTTTAATCGGGAAGGAAAGGCTGTTTTATATGCCTGGTGGCCAATCCCAGATCAACTTCTTTAAGTTTAACTTGAAAAGGAAAATAAGGGTAGAGAGGGAAGTGTTGTCTTCTAGCCAGTTTGCTGAAAGGTAGATGAAAGTAGGCGCATTAGGTATGATAAAATAAATATTCAGACAAATACATAACAAAAAACACCAGGACTAACTAGTATATATAAACAGAAACAATTCCTGTCACAGTAGGCGCATTAGACAAATGCATAACAAAAACACCAGGACTAACTAGTATATATAACATACTGAAAATAGCACTACTGGCACCGCACACATCCTAGGTAAAGTACTTTCAATATAGTAAAAATAAGAACATCACATCAAACCACAGCACATACCCAAGGCATACGGACTTGGGCTCGGAAGGGAATTTCTTGGTGCTATTCCATGGTCACTCGTGACCGAAGGAGGTCTTTACTCCTTTCTTTTATGTGTATGTTAACAGTTCATCATATTAGAAATATCTTAATGTTTCTTTAAGAATTTCTGGTTGGTAGATGGGTCGTCTATCGCTCTTTTTACGAGTATTGATTTGTTTTCCTCATAGGAAACTATCTAGAGCGGTGGCTTCCATCGTTCCTCTGCCCTTGTTACCCTATGTTCTCACGCGGAAGGTATGCGACGTTTTGTTTCACTCTAACAGAGAAAATATAAGCTCCAGAGGAAATCTCACAACACATTACTGTCGACGATATCACAGGGTGTAGTAACACCACATTTGTAGATCCTATCCAAAAGCTTTTTGACTGTGGGCATTCCGTTTCCTCTCTCTCTCTCTAGTCATAGAGTATCTTATTTTATCGATACCGAAAGGACGAAAGGCAAAGTCGACCCTGGTGGCATTCGAACTCAGAACGTAAAAACGAACGAAATGCCGCTAAGCATTTTGCCCGATGCGCTAACGATTCTGGCTATATTATATAATGTGATATTCTTTCAAGACAGTAAGGTATGTGATTTGAAGAAAATATTTGCTGCTATTTCCAATAAATCAAAATTTTGAACAATTTAGATGGATGATAAAAACCAATGCTATCTGATTGTAAACCATGCTGAAATAATTTTGAGTGTTGTCAGTCGCACGAGTTGTTTAAATGTTGAAACAGCCTAATATAATACAGTGATGAGTTTTTCACTCTTCCAGGGTCAATAAAATTGATACCAGTCAAATACTACGGTCGATTTAATCAATTGTTTTCTATTCCGAACGTTTGTGGCCTTATGCCTCTTTATGCGGGATAGTTTTTGTTTTAGTGATTATCGTATTTCTCAATTGTTTATGTTGTTCTTGCTTATCATACTGAATGATTAAGTATTGTCATTTGAGAAATCTCACTTTACTTGCTTTGCTATGTAAAATGTCTATTCTATCGAGTTAATTTGCCTTTCCAGTTTTCTCTTCTTTATCATTCTTCCCTAACAATACATGACTTATTTTACCATACATTTTCCTTGGCTAAGTTGATATAAATGTGGAGAAAGGAAATCAACTTATATGTATCAGTGTTGGTATGTTGCCATATGAAATGTATCTATTTATGAAAACTATTTAGCTACGTTGATATTGATAGACAAGATTTTAAAGCTATGTTAGCTGCCGTTACAGGCTTTTATCAAATTGTTTACTCCCCTTAGGTACATTCTTGCATTTCCTGTAAATCTTTTCATACTAAAAGATTTTGAACTTTCTGTTTAGTCTTCACATGAAGTGACATTATCCTGTCATTGACTACACAGGTCGAGTGCTTTGTCACTATCAAATTATTTCCAATAAGCGAAGCTAATTGTGAAGACAATCGTGCAGCATTCCTTTATGTAGGAGTGGGAGGGACGTGAATGATTTGTTTGTTTTGTAGTTAAGTTGTGGGACGGAGCTGATAGAGGAAGCTTAATAGATTGAGGCCAGGATTTTTTCGCTCCAACAAAATATTCCTATATCACTTTAGGCAAGGGCGAGGATAGTGAAAGAAATCCTGTGGCTGGTAAAATTTGTTTTCTTCATGACTGTTTTAAGGTTCTCATTGAACGCAGTCTTTATTTTATGCTTAGAAAAAGACAATATTGAGGCGTACTCTTCAAAAATGGCGAATGAGCCACAAGAGGCCGATAGTTATTGATTTCAAATTTTAGCACAAGGCCATTAAGTTTGGAGGAGGGGTTAATCGATTACATCAACCCCGATACTCAACCGATACTTATTTTATTGACCCCAAAAGGATGAAAAGCAAAGTCGATCTCGGCAGAACGTAAAGACGGACGAAATGCCGCTAAGCATTTCGTCCGTTATTACGTTCTGCCGAGGTCGACTTTGCTTAGCGGCATTCCGTCCGGCGTGCTAACGATTCTACCAGCTTGCCGCCTTGAGGCAGAGAGTTGACGAGTTTCAACTACTCCACAAACGACTGGTTTTACAGTGCCAGAGAATTATATTTCGTACTATTCTGTGATAGAATGGCAGAACTACAAAGTGATTCAAAAGAACAATTAATTTTTTTTTTATAAGAAACAGACAAGTGAACGAACCAGTGGACTTCTTTGCCACCTCACCTATAACCAGCGAGGCAGTTACTATAGAATATATTGACATTAGCGAAGAAGATGTCCTACTAGCCATAGATGAAGTGGACACAAACTCATCTGCTGGTCCAGATGGTTTCCCAGCAATCCTCCTCAAAGCGTGTAAGCATGTCCCGGCAAAACCCCTCAAGATTCTCTTTCAGAGCTTTCTTACAAATGGCAAACTGCCAAGCAAGCTGAAGGAGGGAATAATATGCTCAATACATAAAGGGAGAAGTAGAGCAGATGCCAAAAACTATAGGCCTACCTCTCTGACTTCACACATCAGCAAAGTCATGGAACGGATAGTCAGAAAGAAACTAATCGCATTCCTCGAGGAAAATAACTTGCTGAGTGATACCCAGCATGGTTTTCGACCAGGTAGGAGCTGCCTGACCCAGCTCTTACAACATTATGACTGGGTGTTGAGGCAGTTACTCAACAAATCAAATGTGGACGTAGTCTACCTTGATTTTGCAAAAGCTTTTGACAAGGTGGATCATGGTATGATATGCCACAAACTGCGTGACC
>NC_043000.1:65835314-65875314 GCF_006345805.1 Octopus sinensis | reverse complement strand
TCTTCCAATTTATGTCTTCAATTATGTCAGGCAACCAGACTTTTCTTGGGCGTGAAGAAGCATTCTTGGGAATTTTACGCTTGTTATCGCATTGTGGCATCATTGTCATTTTTGTAATTCTATCAATTCCTCCTGAACATCATCCTCACAATCGATTGCATCGACTTCAAATGGATTGCTATACCAATTTAGAATATTTAACGCAATGACATCTTGAACTCGCTCCACCATGTTATCGAGTAATGATTGTAAATAGTTATGATATGTAGTTAAATCCTCATCAGCCAATTCATCTTTTAAAGAATCAAGTTGTGGAAATTGATAGAATTGACGTTGTGAAATGGTAGTCTTATACAGCACCAATTTCGAAATGAAGGTAGTGATAAATGATTTACAATCAACGAGAATTTTTCTGTTTCCTTGTAATAACTTATTCAAATCATTTAATTTTGTGAATATATCACAAAGAAAAATCATATCGCACCTTGCATCCATCAATGAAGCGGATGGTGGAGTATCTTCAAAGAAAGATGATTTTATGAAACAGTTCAACAAAGCGTAAAACACAGTTTCCTTTTGATAGCCACCGCACATCAGTATGGTATGAGTTTAGTATAGTCCTCGTCATTTCTCAGACAGAGTTGAAGGAAAATTCAATCAGACAAGGGTCTGGACTTCGATTTGTTCTCAGTCCTGATAACTAACTGTAGCGCATCATTCAATCTACCATTCATATTTTTTGCCACTAACAGCTGCCGGTGTGCCAAGCAATGAGTAGTTAGTATCTGGTGAGAGATTTCACTATTTGGGAGAGATGAAAAACCTCTGTATCTTCCTGTCATCGAAGGGGATCCATCAGACGCACTGGCAAGAATATTACTGAATGGGATATTATGTCCAAAAAGAAAAGACTTGGGAGTATGAAAAATAGTTGCAGCTTTTGAATCAAGTGGCAATTTCTCTGTGAACAGCATTTCCGCACAAGGATGAAGGTCTTCATTGAAATACCGGATATATACCATCATCAAATATTAATTGTCCACAACAGTTGACTCATCCAGTTGTATAGAAAATTCAGAACTCTGGAGAATATTAATGAGCTGATGTTTGACATCGATGGCTGTTTCATCGATGCGTCTAGAAATAGTGCTATTACTAAGTGGGATGTTGACAAAACCTCTTCGATAACTGGCCGAAGTAATGTTTCTCCAATTGTGTGAGATTTCCCAGACTTAGCAACAAGCAATGCAATATTGTACGATGCAATCAATCCGTCATTCTCCTGTTTACTAGTTTCTTGGAGTAGCGTCTTGAAAGTTTGTGTTTGCTTTCTGAAAGAGGAGCTCAATTGCAAGAAGTATAACAACAACTTGTCCTTATTGTCAGTATGCTTTGCATCAAAGCGATACTTCAAGCGTGAAGGTTTCATTGCTTCGTTGGTCAATGCTTGATGGCAAAGAAGGCACATTGGTAACTGACAGTCCTGAGGAGAGGGAATAAATCCAAAGGATAAATAATCACTACTGTACAGTCAACAAATTTTCTTGACTGGAAATATCATCAATAAAGGGAAAATGTGAAAACAAATTTCCACGGATGGCATCAAAAAGGCAGTATGGTATTCCCAAAGAGAAGAAGAAGTCAATAGAGCAGAGTTAGATGACATGTCTTTACTGGAGTAAATACAGATCTAGTTCGTTTGGCTGCCATCATTTCAAAAATTAAAGTTTATCGAAAGTTTTAAAATTTAGCACATTAATGTACCATTCCATGTTACATTGTTGGAGTTGTTCAACTTTTTCCAGAAAAATGTTTTTAAAAAGTTATAGAGGTTTAAAATTTATCATTTTCACCCAGTCAAGAAACACGATTTCAAAGCTGCCATTTTGTGCGTGACTGCACATTTTGTCAACATCCTGAAAATAACACTTGTGTTTTGATATGAAACCACAGAATTACGTACGACATATAACCCCTCATAACTTTTTTATTTTTCGGAGTTTTCAGAAAATTTTTGCGAATTTGAATTCTATACGCAGGACTTCATACGATTATGCAAAATAAAATTTGTAGTGAAGCGTGATTTAAGGCCTAGGCCTAATTGGCCGCTATTTTTAGTATGCATGACAACCATCTGAATGACTGCGACAAAAATATTCGATCAATAAACAACTCCACTTTTTTAATACAGTATGAGTAGTCAAATCGATAAAAGCGCATCCTTATTCCAGGCATGCCTAGATATCAGTAAATGCAGACTTAATCTCTAAAAATTCATTGTCACCCACAAAACGTTCTTATCGCCCACCAAAATCTCAGATTACCCACCATTTTCTAGAAATTCGCGCATCGCCTACCTATAAGTTGAAATCGCCCACCGGTGGGCGATATCACCCACTTTGGGAAGCTATGGATTAAATGCTTTAGCTCTTAATATCAGGACTATTCCAGTTTTCAAAGCACGCTATAAATCAGATTGCTTTGTTTGAGGAGATGGTTTTCCAATTTCTATTGTCGCTTTATATTCCCCTATTGTTTGTTATACATAGGTTCAATTTCAACAATGGAATTTCAAATATTTCAAATGTTTCTCTGGTGGGTATCTAATTAACATCTATGTTGTTATCGTATACTGATCCCGTAGAATTTTTGCAGATTGTTTTCAAAGGTATGGCTTTGAGAGTGCTATTTTATCTATCATTCAGGACCGATATACTGTGTTTTAAGCAGTGAGTGCTTGTGCCATGTGTGTTCATTGTTATGTTATATTGGGCTGTCAATAAATTTGTTCGAATTTTTCCATTTCTTTTAATCATTATAATTCAACAAGTCTAACAAATCAGTTAATATATCCTTCTTCATTGTTCACGACTTCTTGCCACCATTCCACTAACTTGTCGATGTCCTGACCTGCTGAAATCACCGAGTCTTGACTCGAAGAATTCATCGAGCCATGTTTTCACTTTTTAGTCATGTTTGAAGGAAAAGCTTCGCAGACTGTTGGACAGAGACGAAAAAAGTAAGAATTTGAAGGTGCTGTATCAGAAGAATACGGTTGGTGCGGTAGAACGTCCCAATACTTTTGGTCAAAATAGCGACGTGGGAGCGAGTGTTGCCGTACTGAAGAAGTACGCCGTGTCGCCAGTCAGATTGTTTCAGCTGGATTACCCCATTGAGCCGATGCATTTGCTGAACGTAAAGCTCTACATTAAGCGTGTGGTTGTTTTCAAACGTTTCGTATCAAACATTTCCCACCAAACCCAGAACATTGTCTTGCGTATATACAACTCTAGTTTGGCTCGAGGAGTTGCGAGCTTGTCGGGATTCAGCCATTCTTTCCTCTGCTTCATAGTGATGCAAAGACACCATGTTTCATCAACAGTGACGATGTGGTAAAGAAATCTCTGTTTGTCCACAATTATCCTGGTGTCGAATGAGCAAACTGGTGGGGATAGAGGAGTGCTGGAGTTTGTTTCTTTTGTTCAGATAATGTGGAGCCCATGCACCAAGCTTTTAGCCATTACCCATCAAGGGAAGGTGACGGGCGACGGTGTCATGCAAGCGCTCTAAGGCAATTCCCACTTTAGTGCGGATCCTCGTGGAAGAGCTGGTTCAATCGATCCTTATTGAACTGGACAAGATGGCCATAACACGGAGAATCTGTGAAGTTGAATTTCCATGTCCTGAAGCGTGAGAACCATTTTTGTGTTTCCGTACAGTTCTTTCAGAAATAGTGCCTTCTCCGTAGGTAGCTCAAATATCTCGAACGGCTCTAGAACTTTGATTAAAAGCTAATAGAAGCAGATGTCGAAGATGCTAATTATTTCTACTTGACTCCCCATCGCCATATGTTCGAGAAAAAGGTAAAATTTATTAAAATTTCAAAATCGATAAAAGAGAAAGATTACAGCAATAATAATAAAAAAAACATTACGATAGAGTATATTTCGTATTAATTCAAATAAAGCTGGAAAGAAACGAACGAATTTATTTGATAACCCAATATTTCGGTGCATCATTCGATACTTAATTTTGTTAATTTTCCTTGAAGGGTTAATTACTGTCATTTGTATGTTACTCTAACAATCGTATATTCTGTGCTTTAACTTCTGTATTTTGTAACGATATATTGTTTATTTAATCTGTATAATCTGCTGTGAGTATGCAAGCGTATAGGAAATTGTGTAACTGTATTATAGAACTGGGTGCCATAATGTTGAGGTTTGCTATCTTTCAATTTTACGGTAGTGATAGCGAGCCTGAATCTTTAGTAGCCTTTAAGAGATCTTGCTAAACGCATGCTTACAATGAATGCGAGTTACATTAGCCTGTTGTATTTTAGCTGTCTGATACATATAATGTCGGTTTCTTGTTCAGCTGTTGTAGAAGGCTGCCAAATTCAGTGACATCGAATCTAGCAGAAGCGAGATTCGGTGTCACTGAAAAAATACGGTGATTTGAATTGGTAATGTTTAAACTATTAACATACTTCTTGTTATTCTCATCGGCAACAGTAATATTGCAATCGCTATTATTACCATTATTACATTATTAATATTACTACAATTATTTCCTTGTTTACAGAGCCACCAAAATGATTTATAACACTAACTCTTTAAAGCTTCAATTTCTAACTTAGACAACCAATGTCCTCTTTTATTGTATATTTTAGTGTTATCCGCGTGGTTGAATATTGTTTATTTTTATTTTTATTATTTTTTCATCAGCTATTCGTTGTTCTGAGCAAATTGTATCTACATATATTTACTTCCATTATCGATAAGTTATTTGATCGTCCTTTGATATGGGAATATTTATGACGGCCTGAAAATAGTTTCTGACAACATTCAAATTTATTTCTTTTGTTCATCTTGTTCTTTGTCTCGTTGACGCAGGATAACAATGTCACTGTGTTCTCCCTGAGAAAATAAATTGCTGCCCGCAACTCTATGCTTTTCTAATCATAATCGCGTTAGTTCTTGGAGAAAATTATTATTATTATTATTATTATTATTATTATTATTATTATTATTATTATTATTATTATTATTATTATTATTATATGAAACCTCACACCTTATTTTGCTGAGTATGATGGAAAGTGTCAGCTGTCCACACCCAGCAGACTAAGGTGGCACTTCTTTACTGGTCATGTTTCAAGAACCCTGCGAAGAGTTCTTGCAGTTCCAAGTAATGCTGATTTTTGTAGGTGTTCTACCTTCACACTTGTACCAATCTTTTTGAGCTATGTTGGTAGTTGAGTGCTGATACTTCCAAGTGCAGCAGTCACTATTGGTATCACGTTAACTATCCACATTGACCCCAGCCTTCGTATTTCCTACTTCAAATCGTCATAATTGTTTATTTTTTCTTCTTCTTTCACATTGATCATGTTGTCACCGGAGCATACTATGTCGATTATCATAAATGTTCTTTCTTTTTTATTCACCACAACAATATCCGGTTTCCGATGTCTGGTCAGGTGATCGCACTGGATCATTGCATCCCACAGGATTTTGCAATTTTCATTTTCGGTGACTCCTTCTGGAGTTTGCTCATACTTTGTAGGTCGTGGTTTCCACAGAGCTCCCAACAGATCATACTTGCCACATTGTCATGGCGTCTTTTGTTTTCACGTTGTGCCAATTCGCTAACGATGTGCCATACCGTTTTACCCCTCTTACCACACATTCTGCATTTGTCGCTATCGGTAGTGTTGTCTATTCTGCACTTCATATAGTTGGTCCTTAACGCTTGTTCTTGAGCTGGGCATATGAGTGCTTGTCTCTATCTTTATGTCACTTCTCCTCATCCATATCTGTCTTGGCGTTAACATCTCTTGCAAAGTGAGCGATGTCACTTGTCTAACGTCACTTCGTCCACGAGTCTTCGTCCCACGTATTTTTGTCCGATGATTTTTTGTCCAACGACTTTTTGTCTAATTTTAAATAAACTCTTTAGAAAACAAGGTGAGCATGAAAATCAAATAACCATTGAGAATTTTATTGATAGGATTCAAGTAAAATACTGTGGAAAAATGTATTTCGAAAAGTCATTATAAAAATGTAATAAGATATAACTAATGAATTATTATGACCACTTAAGATTGATGCAAATTATATGCCACACTCTTTAAAAAAAAAATCAATTTTTCTTGATGACCCATCCATATTCAGTGAACAATCTTTCAAGGCATCCAGTTATTCTTCGATATCGTGTACATGAATTTGATGGATCTCTTCGAAGAATTTGAGTCAATTTACCTTGAACGAACCCTTTCTCTTCCTTCAGAGTTTTGATTAATTTTCAAATATTCAAACATGCTCAACCCGCTGAACGCTTTATCGCAGAATGGAACTCCTCCGCAGCATTATTTGTTTTGGGAAGATCTTGAAGAAGACGCTGATCAATATTCCATACAGTTATCGGGAATGTAGGTGGTTCTCTCCTTCGTCTAGCACCACGTCCTCTCACAATGCCTATGTAAGTCAAGTCGTAGTAAGCGATGAATTCAGCAGGTATTTCTTCATCGTCAATTAATTCTTCATAGACCCCCTTCAACATCTTCGACGGGTAGGAAGGCTAATGTTGAAAAACATCGAATTTTAAGACAGAATTCAGAGTCTTTATTGTATTTTTCTGTGAGGCCTAAATCTGTAATTTTCGAAATACTAACTGGCTCAAATGAAACAAACATTCCACAATAGATGAATTAGGGAATGATGGATTAAATGCCTTATAAACAGGAACTTCGAAATCTGCCATGAGATCAAGCGGCTATGTTGCATAATTTTCAATTGTTTGAAAAATAATTCATATATCTGATTTGTTTTATTCGGCAGTAATGCAAAGACCCGTGGAAAACTGCTAGCTTTAATTTGTACATGAATGCTAAACAGTTGAACCCACTGTTCTGGCACAATGTTGAAGAGCACTTTCTGATGCAAATACTAGTAAGCGCTGCTGATCCTCGATACTCGAATCGTATCTCTGAAACTGTTCGTCATTATCAAGTTTACAATATTCTTCAGGTATTTCAAAACCAGTTCTAGCCCCTGGATTAGCGGGAAATCCAGAATTTTTTTTTGTCGGTATCTTTGAATAATTCTGGAAAGTACAGGCAAACGAGGAAGTTGTGAGCAAGTATTTTCTGTTAGCTGCGTAAACTTAGCCGCTATTATGCTACACAAACTTGCGACTATGTTTTCCACCGCTTCATGCTTTATTTCTGCAACTGCTTTTCTAGCATTTAACGAATCTACATCAGCTGGATGAAGGTGCTCACTAGAAAAATAAATAATTTTTGGCTCGTTGTTTTCCGTTACAGTGTGAATTCGCACTGAATATAGCCTTCTTTTCTCTTTTCTCCAGTATTCGTTTTCTAGTTTTATATTGCTTGAATGAAAATCGTAGATGTAATTACTTTAATCAACTACTTTTCTATTGTTTTTGATCGATACTATGAACTTTGTCATATTAGGATGGGTAAATTAAAAATATGTACACTAAATTTGCAGCACTCTCTACACACAGCACCATACTTAAGAGACAGAAGGAAAAAGAGGAAGTAAAACTATTAACAGAGAAGGAAAAAGAACGATAATAACAATCCTATAACGAGGCTCGTTATAGTTCTGGGAACATATCATTAGAAATATTTCACCTTGTTTTCAAAGACTTTATTCAAAATTGGAAAAAGTCGTTGGACGAAAAAGAAAAAAAATCATCAGACGAAAAGACGTGGACGAAGTGACGTTGGACGAAAAGACAAAGCACCAATTTTTACATACCACCCAAGGCCTTTTTTCTCTGCTTCGATACAGTCCTGGCAGCTGATTAAACCTTCCCACCCTTTCTTCTGGACAAGTACAGCCTATCGGTGTTACTCTTAGGGTGGAAGGCTCCGTGTACTGTCAACAAGTTTCTGGTCTTGGTATCCATTTTCTTCACTTCTCTCTTTTGCCATTTTATGATTTCCGCTCCATACCGAAGTGATGTTATCGCCCACATGTTAATTGCTTGAATTTTATTTCATCCAGTCAATTTTGAGCGCAACACCAACCTCAGTCTTCGGAAATACTCCATCCTCAGTTGTTCTTTCATTTCCTTTTCCATTATCTCGTTGAACTCTAGTACCCCAAGGGTTTTGTATCCTTCCTTTTCAATTTGTTTAATCAGGTCTCTGTTCGGTAATTGTATCCCTGCTAGGGACTGTACCTTGCTTCTTTTAGGTTGATTATTCCGCACTTCTTGAGTCCAAATTCCATTCTAATATCAGTACTAATACAGTGGACCGCGTTCAACAAGGAACTCACTTGAGTCTCATCTTTGCCATACAGTTTCAAATCATCCACGAATAGGTGGTTGATTATTTGAAATTTTTCCTTTGGTTGGTACTCCAGGTTCATTTTCCTAAGTACCAGGGTTAGGGCTATCATGCAGAGAACAGAAAGCAACGGGGATAGGCTATCACCCTGGAAAATCCCTCCTCTAATACTCAAGGTGCCCAAGCTTTTTTCGTAAGTTCAGTTTTTCATCCCACCATACATCTCTTGAAAAAACACGTTACATTCCTCGCAATTCCAAACAGATTTAAGCACTCGATGAGCCACGAATGTGGAATCATATCATAAGCTTTGAGATAGTCAATCCAGACCGTTCCCAGATTTGTTCTCCTTCGTTTACAATCTTGCATTATTGTTTTCTCTATTCATAGTTGATCTTTGGTACCTCTGCATCTCCTTTTTGTTCGGGCGGTAATATATCGTTCTCATCAAGAAATTTATACTGTTCTGCAATTCCTCCTGACAGTAACGAGAGGCAGGAAATTGGTCTGTAATTATCAGCAGCATTTCCTTTTGATGCATCCTTTAAGCACAACACCATTCATCCTTTTGTCAAGCAGCCCGGGATTTCGTCTTCTCCATTGATCAATGCATTAAATTCCTCTGCGATCAATTTATGGTAACTAAATCCCTGTACACCATCAGGTCCTTCTGATTGCTTATCTGTTTATTCATATTTCAAATACCGTCTTCTGTGAAGGGGATAGGCTCTTGTGGAGGATAAGTTGTTTGCCTCAGTTTGCGGAGCCATTCAGCTGTAGTATTATGCTGTTTTTGCTTACTCCATATCTTACCCGCAAAAAATCGACTTTCATCAGCTTTCACTACTACTACTACTACTACTACTACTATACTACTACTACTACTACTACTACTATCATTATTATTATTATTATTATTATTATTATTATTATTATTATTATTATTATTATTATTATTATTATTATTATTATTATTATTATTGAACGGACTGTTCCTTGCGGTATTTGTTCCGGCTCATTACATTTTGAGTTCAAATCCCATTGAGGGGCGGATAAAATATCAACTAAGATTGATATAATTGACTAACCCATTACCCTCAAAATCTGCTGGTCTTGTACCTAAATTAAAGTAGATTGTTATTATTATTGCTGTTGCTGTTACAGATGGTAGCGTAAGTTTTCTAATCTGCATTACCTTGGCGTGGCGTTGTAGTCTTGGCTTTGACAATCATGTAAATGATTTTCGTTGCTATGGCAACAACATTGGTGGCTGTTAGAATGACGATGCTGTCGTCCTTTCTAAATATTGTGGAGTCGTTGCCGTTCTCCCCCTCTCTCTCTTTCTCTCTCTCTCTCTCTCTCTCTCTCATACCTCCTTATGGCGAGAATATTATGATATAATTGGAATCCTTGTTATTTGAATGAAATTGTAGATTTCTTTAAACATAAGTGTTCAGCAAATATGAAATATCAAATATACAAATGGAATTTCAGGCTTAAGTATGTACAATGGAAGGTAAAAGGAAAATGATGGAAACATTAATTTAACGGTGGGGGAGGACAAAGACTAATATGAATAGCAACCACAGTATCACCAGTCATAACAAAAATATTCCGCAAATGTCGTGCTTAAATGTATGAATACAACTTAAGCAATCACAAAAAAGGAGTAGAAAAGGACGAGGTGTATCACAAAATATAGCGTGTCCTTGCTTCATCAATTTATCCAGGAAAGGGTTGGAAGGAAGAGCATAGTTTTTCAAAACACAGATGGGCTTTCTAAATGCCTTTGAAAGAGGAGTTGGTGGAATCTTTGATCGATATATGGTAAGATGTGTGTTCTATCGACCGGAACAATGCATATAGAAGCGCATTATCGAGAATCAGGCGGAAACAGGCAGTGCTTGTGCACCAAACGTCTACTCAATATTGATACCTCAGTGGAAGCGGCATTAGGAACATCAGAGTCAAGGCTAAAGATATTTGCAAGGTCGTCTGCACTAACTGGTCATCATGTTTGCATAGCAGTAAGGATGCAAGATGAGATGGAAAGTGACACACAACACCGTGGGTTCGGGTGGAGTTTGCATACACCTCAAAGTTTTGGTAGATTTTCCAAGTATCCCAAAGCAATACAAACGTTGTACTTAATCTAAGGAGCGACGAGAAAGCCAGTCAGACTGTTAACACTGGCGTGAATGTCCAGCTGATACACCCGCTGTGATAAAGACCACATAAGAGGGCTTTCAACCAAGAAGAAGAGCAATGGAAAAGAGTAAGCCAGCAGACAGGAATTGAGACAGCAGCAATAGCATGAAGCAGACTATGGTTACTGTTATCGCTCGTTCAAGAGGATGGTTGGTTACAGCTTCCAGCAGAGCCAGAATGAAAACAAATGAAATTAACTCAACCTAAATGCTACCAGAACCAGAGTCCAACGACAATGCAGAACCCAAGATTCTCATCTCCCGATACAGGACCGGCCAGAAATTACAAAGAGCAATACACTACCACCACTGTCCTGCCACGACCGGGAGAGGATAAAAACTTATGAAGGGTGGAAACTGTAGAAGACAGTAAGAAGTGAAAATTGGGACAATAAAATAATATATAAATAAAGGACAAAAAGCATGTAAGGGGCTGAAGAGACGCCCGTCACCATGAAGTGTTTGAAACTTACAATATTTTTAAGAGAGAACCCAGACTTACTTGATTTAATGGCGATAGACGAATCAAATAGAGCGTTGATTGAAAAAAGAAATGACGGAAGAGTACGAGGGGCCTCAAGGTGATAGATTGTTACTACAGACAACGACAGCGGTCTCTTCACAATTGAGGTATCGTGCCGCAGAGGATGCGGGGATCTTTCACATTGAATAAAATACCAATGTATTTATTCCGGCCTTTTATTTACGTTTTGAGCTAAAATCCCGCTGAGGTCAACTGTTTTTCATCCTTCTAAAGTCAATAAATAAATCCCCAGATTTATAAGCTTTGCATCTTATTTAGAAACATTCATCATCATTATAATCATCATCATCATCATCATCATCATCATCATCATCATCATCATCACCATCATTGTCACATCATCCTCCTCTTCTCTTCCTCCATCCAGTTTTTACTGCTCAGATGCACCCTTGTGCACTTTGGGATATAGGGTTGTGTTGGTAAACCACTTCACTTTTGATTTATTGTGGGATTTTTGCTGTTATGGTGTTGTTTTAATGCTTCACCGGCTGAGTAGATTTGCGCAATACAAGCTGGTATTATTTTGTTGGTGTTCGTGTCAGGTGTTTGTGTTTGGTATATGTTGTGAGAGTTGAGTTACATGGTTAGTAACTGTGTAGAATGGGAGTTGTTGAAGTTATATTGATTATGTGAGAATATGCTATGTTATTTTGCTGACAGTGGCGTTGATTGTGTAGAGTATGTGTTGCATGTCTTGATTTATATTGTTTAGTAGTGATTCTGTACAGTATGTGCTCTAATAACACTGTTATTTCGTAGAAGTTTTCCATTTGGATCAGAAGGCCTGTATATATACAAATCTCTGTATGCTGGATAAGTATATTTTATCTATATCAGCCTTGAGTTGGATATAACTATTAATCGTTACTAGAAGTTCTCTAGTGTTTCTGCCTAACTCCTCAATTTGGTTTGATTCTATTTTATTATTTTATTGGATGGTGATTATATAAGGTAAAGGATGTTTGCAGAGAGAGTACTCTTTAAGTTGTGCAATTCAACAGGATGTAAGCTGTACAAAGTAGAACTATATTCGGATCATGTAGGAGTTGTATGTTTTTGTTTATGTTTTCTTTTTAAATCATATGAAGACGGAGTAGCCTTCCTGTTTTTACATTCATGTCCCACATCCTTTTATTTCATTTTCAAGATGCTTGTATTTTGTTTCTCTAAATTTAGGCTAAGATCGAGACATCTCTCAGGATACAGAGTTTCGTTTCAGTCTTTGATAAATGTATATATAGGCGATGGGCCCTGATCTCCTTGTCAGTCTGGATAGCTATGAATCAGATGAATATGACCTGGTCGCTATGTATAGTATTGCATATATGTTTATACCACTTCATATCCGTTTTTACGTGGATAGATATTGGTTATTTTCAGCTAACTTTACAGTTCCTGTTTCTACTTAACTCCAAGACTTTTAAACCATTGTTAGCTTCATTCTGGTTCAGTTCTCTGTGATGAGTTATGTTGTGTACTGGCCATGGAATAAGTTTTCTTCTTTCTATCTTCTTTAATTTATTTTAGAATTCCGTTTTGATTTTGTCTTTCGTTTATTTTCTCCCTTTCCTCTTAATTTATCTAAAATTCGTAGGTTGTACTTCATTGTTTCCTTATATATAGAGAAAAATATTTTGTTTAGTTTCTTCCTAATTTCTTATTATACTAATCAGTTTCTATTTGTTTGCTCTTAAATATTTTTGTATTCCTACAAATTTCTAGCAATGTTTTAAAATAAAAGTATGATTCTTCTGTAGCAACCTTTTCTAATTTCTTCCTCATTTTCGTCACTTTCGCTCTATCCTACATTTTTGTATGTGTGGTTTCTAGTATAGTTCTCTAATTTTGTTGTCCGCATCGACATTAATATTCTCAGTTTTATTAATTTATCTCTTCTGATTATAGATTTCACACATTTGTTTCATCCCATACACTTATATGTCTTGGCTCAATTTATGAAAAATATTTAATCAGTTTTCGAACTAAGTTATCCATTACAAATATTTTCAAGTCCTCTATTTAGTGGTTTAAAATTTGTCCCAAGTATCTATAGTCATTGGGAGTTTCATACAACAGGTTAATGGTGCCAAAGCTTATCAGATATGTAAACGGATAAGTAATCTTCATGAAAGATTACTTTTCTTATGAGTATTTGGCTAGCTTTAATTATTTTGTCTTTGCCTTCTAATTATATGGTTGTTTTTTATTCTGATACATCATGATCTATGTTCCTAGTTAGTATTTGCGTTGCTTTGTGTGGTGTGTGTCATATAACTAAAAGTGTGTATACTATCAATCCAAGTCACGTTAACGTTTCCTTCTCTCTTTATGCTTCCTTCTGTAACAGTGCGTTTCACGAATAGCTGCTCTTTAGAGCCATACATTTTTTTCCAGCACTCTTTCTACTCCTCTGACGAAATAGTGAAAATTCATATGAATTATTTCCCACGTTTAACTGTCAAGTACGAATATTTCTTTTGGTAAAATTCCATCTCTATTTCAGCTGAAAAAGTTATTAAAATCTATCTGCTTCTCAGTATTGTATGTATTGCCAGTGAAGATCATTAGATCGTTAATAAATAAATTATAAGTTACATTGTTGTTTCTATCTGTGGCGGAACACATTAGGTATGACCGAATGGTTATTATGAGATTTCAAATGACAGTAAATAGGGAAGCATGTATTCTTATCAAACGTAGTGAATCGGACAGTTATGAGTGAGTAGTAGTCAAAAACTCGCTGTTATAAAGATTGTGCTTATTTTTCTTGACTTTAGACACAATGATGGTTGGGTAGATGCTCACATTTCCTTCTTTCAATCTACCTGCTCATTAGTTATTACCTTGTTAAATTTGCATTAGTTTTGAAGGAATTGAGACAGTTTGTCAAGGGTGTTTTGATTTTTAACTACAAAATTTGTTTATGCTATGATAAGCCAGTCGAGCATGACAATTTAGTCTTCCACAGATCATTTGAATATTCAGATGACTGACTTTTTGTAAAAGGTCAACATCTTGTACCAGAATTCAGCCATCAAGTTTCATGGCCACGGGTTTAGTGATAGTTTCAGAGTTAATAGTTATATGTTTTTACTGATGGTAGCTGATGTAGTATCCAGACTTGATTCTTTGCAGCAATAATACATTAGTTTTTGAAATAGTTTTCCTTTCAGATCTTAGATCTAAATTATTTAAGATTTTGAAACAGAGACTATTTTTAGAGAGAATTTATTTTCTTTAATCTTACATTATACAGCTTGTGGTTAAAGAAAACCTGAAAATAATGATGGTGTGTTGACCGTATTTGGTAGTAGATTTTTTCACTCAGCGATTTGAGTTCATGTTTCAGAGTTTATTTTCTTAGTCTTCATGTCTTAAGAGCTATTAATTTACTTGTGTTTGAAGTGTAATACCACTCCATCTTTTTGAAAGTTTTCTTTTTCGTAATACACAGTTCACGTTGCACTATAAAAAGGTTTCTAAGTATCCAATTCTACGGTGCATGTTGTTGCACTGAAGAATGTTGGTGACATTTTTCTCTTGTTTTGTTATTCAGCCGACTGACTCACGTTTAGTTTATTACTATTTACACATCGGGTATCTTCTAGGTGTTGTATCAGAGTGATCATTATTATTTCGTACCTGTATATTGTTTATCAAATTATCTAAATAACAAGAGGTTTGGATATTTGGGATTGTTGTTTGCAAGATTAGAAAGAAAAAATTTTTTAAATAATGTATGTTGGATACAGGCATATAGTGGTTGCGTAATATGTTTTATCACGGCTTTTAATAGTTAGTGATATCCTCGATAACCTTTAATATGAGAGTTGTTGTTGTTGTTTTACCTATCGTCGCCTTAAAGGTTAACGTTGGTTTAAAGAAACTAAAAAAATTCTCAAACTGCGATTTTAGATTGTTTTTAAACTGTACGTGTTCTCGGTTTTATAAACATGAGTTTTATAAACATGAGTTTAATGGAGGCGATGATCTCGGAAGTGTGTTTACTTTTTTATCGCTCTCTTTTCTGACAGATTTGGGATGGTTGATTGTTCTAATTTGAAAATCGACTAAAGTTAGAGGAGTTGGAATAATAGTGACTATCCATGACACCATATGTTTGAATTATGAAAGATTTATATTGTCAAAGCTATTTAGTAAAATGGTTTAAGCCGAGGTATATATTTCCCCAGTAATTCTTTAACTGCTTCACAGACTGACCGAGTGAAGGGAGAAGAATTTTTACGAAAGTTCCCAGAACATTTCACATCAACATCACTCCGTCTAAACATAGTTTTCTCATATTTCACCTAGCAGGTAAGCATGTGGGAACTGACTGTGCCCTGGAAAGAACACGTGAGAGAAAGCTTACCAAATACTAGGGGCTGGTAGATCAGTACAGAAGCCAAGGCTAGGAAAGGCTCACTACGAGTCAAATGAAGTAGGCTGCAAGGGTTTTGTAGTGCGTTCACTCTGCAAAGCTCTGACTGGGCTTGAATTTACTGGCGCAGCAAAGGGAGAGGTGTTACGCATACCATCACCGAGGCTGCAGCGAAGGCAGCCTGATGGCTTGTGATGAAGGGAGAAAACCCGTTATTTGCTGCTTCTGGGATGCAAGCTTGGACTTGATCAAATTTAGCTGTATCAACTGGGCGAGGAGATAGATGTTGAAAGACTCGAAACTCCCTAAGACCAAAAGAACATTACTAAATAACTGAAAGTCGCATTTGATACCTCACTGATTTGGTAGTTTCGTGTTTTGAGAAATATATCCTATATATAAAGAGAAAGAGAACTATATATATATATATATATATATATATATATATATATATTATATATATATTTGTAAAAAATGAAGTTCGAAAATGCTGCTGTATTATACAATTTTTAATTTTTATATATACATTATAACATGTATATATATATATATATATATATATATATATTATATATATATATATATATATAATATATATATATATATATATATAACGGGAAGCTTTATGAAAATAAACAAAAGACGAAGGCAGGTGGAAAACAAACGAACAATTGTATTAGTATATATATATATATATTTTTGTTGAAATAGAAAGATGAATTTTCTTGTTACAGATTATTCAAAAGTTTAACCGATACCTGGGTAGCAAAAATCACAGCTCTTAAGGAGCGTCCTCGTTCGAATTGCGTTGCTGCGCCTCTGTTTTGTTTTGCTCTGTCAACGGAATTCCTGTTTTTTCCTGAAGAGAAAGCTACAATATGGTATCCTTATTTAATCAGAATTTGGAAAATTGTGGCCTTTGAAACATGTGTAGAATGTAATAAAAGGAATTCTGTACAATCTTCGTTCAACTCCATTTCTTCCATTCACTAATAATATATATATATATATATATATATATATAGGGAGATGTACTTGCATAGCAAGTGACCTGATCTGAGATCGTGTGCTGGAACAAAAACAATTGCAGCGTGGAAGGTGTTTATAAGCCATTTAAGAAACACACAAAAACCGTTAGATTCACTTCAACATTTAAATTTAATTAATTTGTCAGAATATTTTCGACGCTTTGAGACCGCGACCTGTTCACTGACAAAACTTCATACTGCATCACGGTCTCAAAGCGACGAAAATATTCTGACAAATTAAATTTAAATGTTGAAGTGAATCTAACGGTTTTTGTGTGTTTCTTAAATGGCTTATAAACACCTTCCACGCTGCAGTTATATATATATATATATATATATATATATATATATATATATATATATATATATATATATATATGTATATATGCATATATATATATTTACACACACACACACACACACACACACACATATATATATATATATATATATATGTATATATATATATATTTAACGTGGTTCGACGATTTAGTGTAACATCACTTCCTTCGAAATAGTCACCTTGCGCAGTAATGCACCGGTCCAAGCGTCCCTGTGACTTTTGGAATCCAGCCTGGAAGTCGTTCTCCACAAGCGAGTCGAGGACCTTCTGCGATTCGCTCTGGATCACAACAACGTTGTTAAAACGGTGACTTTTGAGCTTCATTTTCATCTTAGGGAAGAGATGGAAGTTTACAGGTGCTAAACCCGGTGAATAGAGGGGGTACGGAAGCAATACCAGCTTGTTTTTGGCGAGAAACTCACGAGTGAGGAGAGCTCGGTGACATGGTGCATTGTCGTTGTGAAGACTCCAATTCTTCCCGCTCCACAGATCCGGTCGCTTTCACCAAATGTTGTTCTCTCTCAAACTCTTCAGAACGTCGCAGTAGAACTCCCGATTGACTGTCTGGCCTTGGGGGATGAACGCTCGAGGCACAATACCGCATATGTCGAAAGAAAAAAATATGACAAGCATGCTCTTAATTGGGTTGCGGCTCTGTCGTTCCTTCTTCGGTCTTGGAGATGAAAGGCTCTTCCATTGTAACGACCCGTAGACCCAACTCTCGTCACTGGTGATGATTCTTGATATGAAGGATGGATCATCAGCGACACGCTGACGGAGATCTTGATAGACTTTGATGCGATGGTCTTCTGCTCCCCCGTCAGCAGGCGGGGGACAAACTTGGCACGCTGCATATTCAATTCAGACGTTAGGGTTGCCTGCACGGACCCATAGATAGAACAACAACAACATCAGCAATGTCGTTGATTGTCCTCCGACGATCCTCGTGGATAAGCTGATGAATTTTCTCCGCATTTCCAGGGATGAGGCTTGTAACAGGTCTTACAGATCGCTTATCCGTCTTCCAGGGACGTTCTTCCGCCTTTGAAGCGCCCGTGCTACTCAAAACATTGCGTACAACCCATTGCCTTATCACCGTAAGCTTGCCGAAACTTGCTCAATGTCTTGTAAAAGACTTCCCAAAGCTAACGCAAAATTTCACGTTGGCTCTTTCTTCCAACTTCCTGTCCATAGCAAAATCGCAGACTACAGCATACACATGAGCACACAGACACAAATTTCACAACTTGCAAAGTAAACACAGCGATGTCTTTCGGTATACTGTCTTATGACGGTCACTGCTACCTCTTACTGCGCACGCTACCATGTGCTGCTGTTTGGTGGTGCGCTATAGAATTAGTCCGAGAACTTTTTTTATACCACCTCGTATACACACACACACACACACACACACCACACACACACACACACACACACTAACACACACACACATACATAATATTTATATGCATATGTGTGTGTATACATATATATATATGAATATATATATATATATATATATATATATATTATATATATATATATATATATATACATACATGTATACATGCATACGAGGGACGTTCAATAAGTAATGTCTCTGACCCACTTGCAGTTGTTTGATCTAGCTGAAATTTTGCATGTGCAATTATTTATATCTATATAGATTAAGTGGCAAATTACAGCTCTGAACTAATTGTGGTTTCTGATTTACAGGTGTTTGGACTGAGTCAAGTGTGAAATGGAGCCTGTTGAGTGTCGAGCAGTGATCCGGTTTTTGTATTTGAAAGGACGCACACCACGGGAGACTTTTAATGAAATGAAAGTAACTTAAGGTGATGATGCCCCATCATATGACCTTGTAAAACGCTGGCATCGTGAATTCAAACATGGTTGAAACTCTGTGGAAACAGCTCCCGGATCTGGTCGCCCCCCTTCTGCCATTGATGAGGCATCTATCCGTCAAGTTGAGGCTGCCATTTTGGAAGATCGACGCATAACTATTCGCCAAATAGCCCATGAGGTCAAGATTAGTACTGGGTCTGTGGAAACTATCATTCATGACCATTTGCATATGCAAAAGGTGTCTGCCAGATGGATTCCCATGTTGCTCACACCTTTCCAGAAGCAAGAACGCGTCGAGTGCTCGAGGATGAATTTGGAGATGTGCCAAGAAGATGAGTCAAAATTTTTCAAAAGACAGATTACACAGGATGAAACCTGGGTTCATCACTATGATCCAGAGACCAAAGCCCAGTCAATGCAGTGGAAGTACCGTGACTCACCTCCTCCAAAGAAGGCAAGGGTGCAGCCCTCCGCTGGCAAGGTCATGCTCTGTCTTCTGGGACCAGGACGGAGTAGTGATGACAGATTTCCTGGCAAATGGTACCACAATTACAGGAGCCTATTATGCTTCACTTTTGAGGAAATTAAGAGAAGCTATCAAAATCAAGAGGCGGGGCAAGATCAGCAAAGACATCCTCCTCCTGCAGGACAACGCTCCGGTCCACAACTCGTGTGTCGCCAGATCAGAAGCACAGGCGTGCGCCTATGAACTCCTCCCCCTATGAACTCCTGACCTTGCACCATCTGATTTTCACCTCTTCCCAGCCATGAAGTTATTTTTGAAAGGAAAGCGTTTCACAGATGATGCAGCCTTGATTTCTGAAGTCACGTCGTGGTTGGAGGACCAAGCTGGGGTCTTCTACAAAAAACGGTCTCCAGAGCTGCATCAAACGATGGGAGAAATGCTTAACTCTGGGTGGTTCCTATATAGAAAAAAACTAATAACTGTGCCAAGTTTCGTTGCTCTACTGCTATGGGAAGTGGGTCAAGGGCATTTCTTATTGAACGCCTCTCGTACATACATACATAAGTTCATACATACATAAACGCATACATGCATGTAGGCTTGCATACATACATACATGCATGCATACATACATACATGCACATATACGCTTCTATATACAAATTAAAAATCTACATTTATACTAATAATTGGTATGTTTGTATTGACGTGGAAAGAGAGACGTCCGTGTCTTGTATGTGAATTTTCCTTTTGTCTCTTAGCTGTGTTTCTGTTTAATTTTTGAAGATATACAAGGAATATATAAATGAATGAGTTTGTATATATTGTTTTACAGGTATACAGTTGTTTGGCAGAATTGGTAGAACACTGGTTAGAATGCGTTGCTATATATATATATATATATATATATATATATATTACACACACACACCTGTTTCCTGCGCTTAGCCTTACCTCTCATTCTTTTGAGGTCAATAAATAGTGTGTCAGCCCAATGTTATTGCAGCCTTCTCTTCTCCTGTGATATGTTTGATGTTCTTCCCGCTCAGGCTTTGAGTCAATTCACAACTAGAACTCAATTGCAAGCGATGGTTATCTTATAGGTGGTATTTTTATTGGTAAGTGTAATCCCCGAGAATATTATACATTTTAATTGTACAAATAGCATCTCTCGGGAAATATTGTAAATACTTGTTATATTTTGTTTTACTGCAAAAAAAGCTTCTATTGAGGCCGATCAAATTCAAATTATGCCTCCTACTTTAGTATTATTTAAATTTTGTGTTAATTCATGTGTAGAAAATAATGAATTCCTGTCCCAAGTATATTTTTATCAGGCCGCATTTAATACCTATAAATATACATTTATTTAGTAGTCTTCGTGACCAGTAACAGGTTTTAGCTTAAATTTTGTTACTTGCGTGTATGCGTGTGAACACACACACACATGCATACATACACATACACACACACACACATGCACATATATGTGTATACACAGCTTTCTCTGCGTTCATTTTTGTATAAATTACATAAATTATCTAGGCCATATATGTATTCAACTTATTGCAAAAATCAATCTCCTTTAGCCGCTGGAAATAAGGTCGGGAAATTTTCGTGCTGAATGACGCCTACTGAAGCTGAAACCCTGAGACTGCTTCTCCTTTTCCTTAATGGCGCAAAAACTTTGGAGAATTCTTGAGGCTTGAGATTATCTTTCCCTTTCAAATGGGGTTGGTGTTAATTGCCATTTGGCAATTGTAACATATCCCTTGGAGGTGGAAATTATTTTAATAAATCAAGAATTTATTTTGTATTGCATTTGTTAGACTTATATTTGTCTATATTGTCTATATGCATTCCACTGCAGCTTTGAGTTATTTCTCTCAGCTCATTTTCTTCATAGATATATGTATGTATGTATGTATGTATGTCAGGTCACTTTCGAGTGCTACTGGTAACATGTAACCCAGTACAACCTGTTGCATGGTCGGGCCGTTGGTGACTAAACCGGTAACCCCACAAAGCTTGCTTGGTGAGGAGGGTGTTTATTGGACACCCTGCGAGATGAAAAACAAAACCTGTCAAAGGGCGGAGGAACTCTTGAGAGTCAATGGCCATCCAATAAATGTTTTAAGGCTGTATCATGCGCGGGGTCATAGAAATAATCTGAATACCCGATCGCGCGGTTAAACCATTGGAAGTGAAGGACTCCTAGCCTTTGTTAGGGTATCCTTCTAGGAGAAGGTAACTCAGGTAACTGGGATAACTCCGACATAAAACCTGCGGCTCAGTGGTTACCGATGATGTTGACTTGTTCTTCTTTTCGGATTATGGCTTCAGTTGCTTAGTGAGTGAGATTGACTCAGTGCACAGCCTTTCCTCACTTTAAAAAAAAGCTTCGTGCACAGGCATTGCACAATAACAACATTGATTAAGCTTCGTGCAATGGCCATACTCGATAACAAGGGGGAAACCACCATGTATGTATGTATGTATGTATGTATGTATGTAAGTATGTATGTATGTATGTATGTATGTATGTATGTATGTGTGTATGTATTATGTGTATATATATATATATATATACTTTATACTTCGGGATGGTCATGTTTTGCCAGCTCTTTATCCCACGTGTATCCTTTTGTTTTGCTTAGTCTAAACATAGATATAAACACACACACACGCACACACATTTATATATGCATGTATTTAAATATGTATGTACGTATATATATATATATATACATACATATACATACATAAACACACACACACACACACATATATATATATATGTATATATGTATGTATGTATGTATGTATGTATATATATATATATATATAATATATATATATATATATATATATATATATTATATATATATATATTATATATATATATATATATATATATATATATATATATATATAAATATATGAAGATGTACTTGCATAGCAAGTGATCTGATCTGAGATGGTGTGTTTGAACGAAAACAATTGCAGCGTTGAAGGTGTTTATAAGCCATTTAAGAAACACGCAAAAACCGTTAGATTCACTTCAACATTTAAATTTAATTTGTCAAAATATTTTCGTCGCTTTGAGACCGCAACCTGTTCACTGACAAAATTCCCTGCAGCGGTTTTTGTGTGTTTCTTAAATAGCTTATAAACACCTTCCACCCTGCAATTGTATATATAAAAATATAAATAGTAAATTTTATATATATATATACACATGCATTTATGGGTATGGGATATCACCAATGGTTCAAACAACAAGAAATGCGTAAACGAACGGGTTAAATACATAAGCGAGAAAAAAACGGAGAACAGGACAAGTACACACAGAGAAAAGACACTTCGTCAGTTTTCGGCTGTGTATCTACTCCTCATTCAACAACTGAATACGAAAACAAACATAGCAGGTCGTTAGACCCGAACGGGAAGAAAATAGTGAACGTTATGAGAATATCTTTTTGAAAAGAGAAAAGATAGAAGAGACAGGGTACGGTTGATATATTGTCATCTAGATTACGCAAAAAGGAAAATAATCCTGACGTCTCATTTTAACAGATATATTTGCCAAAATTACATAAAAATATATTGAAATACTAAAGAGTAAATTTATTCAATAAAATTGCCATTGGCTTCAACCACGGTCTCCAGACAACTTCGGAGTCTCTTGCAACTCTTCTGGACGGTCTCCTTGCCTAAGTTGGCGAATGCTGCCATAATCCTTGTCTTCAGTTCATCTTTGGTGCTACAAGGAGTTTTGTTGGTCTCTCGCTCAACTGCGCCTCATACATAATAATCAAGGGGGTTGCAGTCTTAGGAGTTAGGTGGCCAGATGTTAGGAGTGATGTGGTCGCAGAAATTGTCTGACAGGATTCCCCTGCTTGTGTGGCATTGTGCAGAGCCCTGTTGCCTGACATAGCGTCTTCCAGCAGCCACCCTCTTGACGCAGGACAGTACTATCTCCTCCAGGCACTTGATGTAGGCCTCCGTGTTGAGTCTGAAGCCGCGTGGGAAGATGAATGGAGGCATAACATTGCCATCACTAGTGATCACTCCAACCACCATGATGTTGACTAGATGTTTGATTTTTATGACTCTCGGTACATGTTTTGGGGACACGGCAAGCCAACGGTTGTTCTGTGTGTTCACCATCTGAACGTATTGGAGCTTCCAGTGCGAATGCCAAACAGTACAGCATGTCGTTTCCAAATTTCTGGCAGAGTGAATTGCGTCATTGTGCTGTTTTTCTCACAGACGGTGCCCAGCTGATCCTACTATACTGTGTAGTCTAAAAAAATCAAAGAATGGCGACAATTTACCCATCGCACCATGTGTGTGTGTGTGTGTGTGTGTGTGTGTGTGTGTGTGTGTGTGTATAGGACCCCCAGTACTGCCTTTGCGGACCACAGGTTGGGAACCACTGAGCTAATAGATTAGCTCTGTTCATACATACATACATACATACATACATAACATTATAGGTAGGTGCAGAGTAATCTTTTATACATTATAAGTGAAAAGGCTCATGATTTAATTACTTCGAATTACAGCTTCTGACCATTGAGCTGCTAATCTGAATCTGCTCTTTGTTATGAAGTAAATGCTTCTGTCCTTTTCTATTTTTAAAATTAAAACATTGCAAGAGATACGTGCAAAAAACGGCCGCTTCAAACTCAGGATTTAAAAATTTTTATTTCTGGTTCTCGTGGGAATAATCCAAGCGCTTTATATTTTATATAAAGTTTAAAACATTTGGATTATTCCCACGAGAACCAGACATGAACATTTTAAAATCCTGTGTTTGAAGCGGTCGTTGTCACTCATGAAATTACGTTGTTGTTTAAGTAATATTTTTTAAGTAACACTTTGAAGTAGTTTTTAAAAACAATGTATTTGTGTGCATGCATTTGAGTGTATGCCTTGCTGTATATACTTATATATACATAAAACATTTATGCGCACACATTACACACATATGCATATATAAACACACACGTACATTCACATATACATATATAAATACATACATGCATATATATATATATATATATATATATATATATATACATACATATACGCATGTATATATATATATATATATATATATATATATATAGATAGATAGATAGATAGATATACATGTAAACACACACATATATATGTCAGAAGATAATTGCGTTGTTGTTGTTGTTTAAACCTGCTTCCAATTTATATAGACACGGCTCCTTGCTTAGTTGGAATGCAAAGCTGTCTGCTATTGAATATTCAACCCAGTTTCTACGAGAAATTTTGTAGCTGATCAGATAATTGATTTATTACTTTTCGTGCTATTATATTCTACAAAGGCACAGCGCAAATTTTCATGTGAATTTCAAAGATAATGTGCTACATCAATAATCGCCTGCTGGTATTTAGTAATCCTCTGCCATCTTATCTTCGTGGAATATACTACAATCACTGAATGACTGATTTGTGGAAATAAGATGTAATCCGTTTTTTTCCTCTTTTTTTTGTTTTTATTTATATTTGTATCATAAGCCTCAAGTCTAACGATCTATTTCGTCTAATTATGTTACGTTCCCGTCTAGTATAACAAAGTGATATGCTATGATTATTACTGTATTGATAGCTGCAATTACTATAAAATAATTTTGTGGTTGTTGTTTACTATTCATGGTTTCAGAGCTACATGAAGCGATTGTTTTTTTTTATATATATATCTCACAAATAATTAGGTACGTCTTGGAGAGCATGCATAACAATATACAAGGTGAACGAACATTTGTGAGAACATTTTGGTAACATTTATATGCCTTAGTAAATACACTTTCTTGAAACATGTTTGTAAGAGGTTGCTGATGTTTAACCCCAGGTCAGTACTGATCGAGTAGATCTTTGATCAAAAGTGCTCCGGCTACGAACATGTCATCTTTTTTTTTTTCAGATATTATGTATCAAATGTAGTTCAAGATATTTAAAAACGAAAAATAGCAACCTAATTGTCCTGATATCAGTGCTATTTGGTTGCTATTTTTAGCAGGTTGAGCGAATCACATTGAGTTTCTTTCTTTTTTTTTTTTCATGCCTTTTTCTACTTGTTTCAGTCATTGTTCGGGGTTCCATAAAATAAGTAAGAGTTGAACTCTGGGATAGATTTAATAGACTAAGCACCTCTCCCGAATTTGTCCCAAAATTTCAAACCACTGTTATGGAAAATGATGTTAGATTTTTTGTGCTTTCATGAAGTCTGTCTGTATGCTAAAGTTTCTTCATATCTATTCACTGTCATTGGAGTGTTGTTACAAGTACAATATAACTTTTTCTTTAAGGATTTGAAACTTGGTTGTCAGGCGAGTAAAAAGCAGTTTTGCAACGTTGTTGTGGTTCCAAGTATATTTAATGGAAGTTAATATTGAACATCTAGATACAATGTGGTGTATCGTTTCAGAAAATATACCACATTGACAGCATCCGTCAATTATACTGTAGGAATTATTATTGTTATTATTTTTATTTCAATATGTATAGTAATGATAGCTTGTTCATTTGTGGCAAATAGTGTTGCTTCTATCCCATTAAGGCAGAGTTCAGTTATTTTTATTCACATGTAGAGTGAAGGTATCGACCATATCAGAGGATATCATTGTGAGTATCGTTGTTGGTCAGTCCAAGCTTACCTTTGGCTAACCGATAAACATCCTTTCAGCATTGTGTATTTATGACCAAATCATCCAATGTATTTTCCCTTTTTTAAGAATGTTAGAATGTAATAAGAAAAAGATTTGGCTGTTATTTCGAGCAGGCTGAATTGCTGAGTAGATGATCACTGTAGGCAAATGCCTTTGAGCTAGTTGATTATGGTCGTTATATGTGAATGTGTGTTAGGTTTTGCGGCTGCTATAGATTTAGTTTTTAATGATTCGAAATTGATACTCCATATTTGGTAAAATTCTTTACCTTCAGTTTGAAGGCAATTAAGAAGAACGCGATGCAAATATTTACTCTGATTATTACAAACAACAAATTTATGATTTGTCCAGTAAAATTAGATAAAACTCATAGATGGGACTCAGCAACGAGAAGCAGAACGCATCATTCCCGACATTGAAAGCTCCCAGAAACGGATTAGCGCGTTAGACAGGAATTGTCAAAGCAATCTTCAACAACATGTAGCGGATCTTCTTAAAGAGAAAGATTGCTGTCGGACATTTCGGAAAACAAGGTGATAATAAAAGTATGTATTAACCTTGATAAATCTTTGGGTTTACAACTCTGCACTTGGAGAAGCAACTAATCTGGCCCATGAGGGTCCAAACATTCAGTTAGATATAGGTAGAAACTGCGACGAGGTTACTAGCAGACTGATTAGTGTCACTCAGAAACGGGTCTAAAGAAATTATTTCTGAATGGTCGGGTAGAAGGGTTGAAGGCCTAAAACACCCTTGTATTATATATTTTTGCTTTTTGACTGCCATTACTTGCCTCAAATTGCATCTGACCTGACAGAAGTGTCTATGCTTTTGTTTCTTGTGTAAAGACGGGTTTTCCTCTTCCGAAGTTCTGACTGCTGCCAATACGTTCATACGGAGAGCGAATGATGAACCAACAAGCGTTTAGGGTGCGGTGTCTGTGGATTTTTTTTTATGGCGAGTAGCAGTAATCGCATTTTTTGGTCTGTAGCTCGTCTCTTTGATGCAGTTACAGCTCTGGGTCAAGCGAAGACTAGGATTGGAAGTCGGACATCTGGTATGTTGTCAAGCTCTGAAAGTGCTCGACAAGACGGGCATTGCAACCGATGAAATGTTACTATTCATATTTTATAGGGAAATGGTGAAGAAATGAGCGACAATGTTCAGGTGGATACCCCAAAAATCACCTGAGCAGACTCTTTCAGGGAATTTTCATACCGGGAACTTGGCCTACAATCCTACTTGAAGATGTTACTTTGTGATAAATACTATAAGCATCCAAGTCTCCTAAACCAAGCCTGCGAAGAAACCGTCCTTCATGCATTCGTTCAGTGCTCAAACATTGCTGAGTTGTGGTGTTGTGTCGAAAAACAGTCAAGCGAATCAGTCGTGAAGATCGCTACCCCATCTTCCTTTGCAGGGGAGGGGAGGCAATTTTCCTGTATATGGTGGATAAAGTGAAAGAGATTGTAGGACAAGGATATGAATGTGGGGTGGTTGGGGCCCGAATTTAGTGGTACTACGGACATGTGGTTAGACTGTCGCAGAAAAGAATCGTTTGACGGAATCTTCAAGCGGAGCCACCTAGTAGGTAGACCGAGAACGAGATGGTTGTATAACATTCATGGTCTCGGGTAGTTACGATAGGGAAACTAGTCGGAAAGTCTAATGACGGTTGATTCTGTTAGGATAACATAGCGGAGGTGCCTAAGGACTCTACCCACCACGACACTCCGAGGAATAAGTGAGCGGAGAAGATGGATGGTTAAACGCTCAAGGTTAAGGAGAAAGTGAGAAGGCACTAATAATCCTTTCTAATTTGGCATAGAGCTAGCAATTTTGAGAGAAGTGGGTAGGGTCTATTACATCGACCCCTAGTTCATCAACTGGTACTTATTTTATCGTTACCGAAAGGTAAAGTTGACCTTGGTGGCATTTGAACTCAGAACGTGAAGTCTGAAGAAACGCCACAAAACATTTTGATAAAGATGCTAAAAAGTTTGCCATCTCACTGCCGTCTGACAATACACAAATAATGTTTACATCGTGGAATTGTCCGGATCAAACCTATGTTTAGCCCTTTAGATAATTTTCGCGAATATACTCACAGAAGTAGTTATATATCAATTGTATTTTGTCATATAGAAATAGAGATGATAGATATACGAGGTCTAATCAATAAGTATCCAGACTGTTGCTATAGTAATGAAGCTAAAGCATATAGAGCGAAGCCGCTTGGGAAAGATTGACCTTGACCTCTCCTGTGCACGCGCACTAAGTTTTAACGTTCTAGTTCACTTCAACTGTTTACAGCAGTGCTTGGAAGGAACGTGTGTAGCGTGTGATCGTCGCATTGACCATAACAGAGAAAGTTGTCATAGCGATACCTGCTCAGAGGCCCGCGCAAAGTTGCAGAAAATGTATGGAGAGGAGTGTATAAACCGCACACAAATGTACTAGTGGTTCAGACGTTTCCAAGATGGCCGAAAAAATGTCGATATTGATGAACGTTCTGGGAGACCCGTAACCAGCTGAATTCAGAAAAACATTGCATATGAGGGGAAATCGTGGAATCACCACCTGTGAGTTATCAAAGGATGTGCAAATTAGTTACGGTTCAGTTCAGTTAATTTTCATTGAAGATTTGGGTATGAGATGCGTGACTGCCTAACTACTTTTAGCTGACCAAGAATACACTCGAGTTGCAGTTGCACAAGATCTCTTTGATTGTGTTGAGAACGACGAAAACTTTTTGAATATTTTGCGTAGCCTTCTGAGCTGGTATCACCAAGCTTTTGGCAAAATTTGATGCAGATTCTCTGCTGAGCTTATTCTGTCATGGTCGATGCGACGATCACATGCTACGATCACACACCTTCCTTCGAAGCACTGCTGTAAACAGCAGAAGTAAGCTAGAACCTTAAAATTTTGTGTGCATGCACAGCAAAGTTGAAGGTCAATCTGTGTCAAGCGGCTTTACTCTGCTTACTTTAGCTTCGTTACTATGGCAACAGTCCGGATACTTATTGATCAGAGCACGTTTGTATTCGCTAACCGACATAATGTTGTTTTTTTTTAATTAAAAAGCTAAGCCACTGTAATTTGCTTTTCAATTCGTTTCTGCACACATTATTGTAATTACGTACAACTATGTCGATAATTAATATACTATTGTCATTTTTGTCACGGAGAATGATGTCAACTTTATTATGCTCTGTCTGAAGTCAGTCTGTAGGTTAAAGCTCCACATTATTTTTATATTGACGTTTTGCTAAGCCAAGTACAGGTCTACATGAATATCTCAGTTGAAATTTGATGGTCAGGATTATGTAGAGCGGCTTTCCTATGTTATGTGTCTCCAAATATATTCTGACTGGGTTACCGATAATAATTGCAATTGTTGCACATATTAGTACTGTAGTAGTAGTAGTAGTAGAAGTAGCAGCAGCAGCAGCAGCAGCAGTAGTAGTAGTAGTAGTAGCAGCAGCAGCAGCAGCAGCAGCAGCAGTAGTAGTAGTAGTAGTAGTAGTAGTAGTAGTAGCAGCAGCAGCAGTTGCTATTATTATTATTGTTATTATTATTATTGTTCAGTTGTATTATTTTTATAGCATGCTTTCACTGCACTACCGAGCGCAGCTTTGTGTGCCTTGGGTATGTGCTGTGGCTTGTTGTAGTGCTCTTATTTTCACTGTATTGAAAGTGCTTTACGTAGGATGTGCACAGTGTTTAGTAGGGCTATTTTTGTATGTTATATACATTCATAAGTTCTGGAGTTTTGGTTATGTATTTGTCTGAATGTTTTTTAATCATACCTAATGCACCTATAGGAATTGTTTCTGTTTTTAGGCTCCACATTCGGGGTACCTCTATTTCCAGATATTTGTATTTTGAGTTTCTCCGTTTCTGTTAGAGGTACATTCTCATCTGTTGGTGTTGATACATCGATTAGAAGGCATTTTTTTCTTGGTGATCTCTGACAACTATATCCGGTCTATTAGTCTCGATTCCTCTTTCTGTATGTATTGGCATATCTCAGAGTATGGTTGCTTTGTCATTTTCTGAGACCTTTTCCGGTGTGTGCCTATACCATCTTTTTTCTGTTGTCATTCCATAATGTTTAGCTTATCCCAACATTTACTGTGTAAGTGCTTTTGTTGCCATCATTTTATCATGATACTTTGTTGTTCTAGTTTTAGTTTGGATTTCAGTTGTTTTACAGCTTTCGTTGTTCCCTTGTTTTCTTCATTGTTGTCAGGTACTAAGACTTGTTTCTTGTAATTTTCAGCTTCCTTAAAGACAGAAAAGGTTTTGTTGTGCTTGTGTTTTGTGGCTATTTATACTAGTTTTCTTTGTTTCTGAATTGGATATTTCTGTAGTCCTATGGTGGTTATGTTATAATAGTTTTCTAGTTCTATAAGGCCTCTACCACCTTTAATTCGGTCAGATTTTGGGTGGTGCATCCTAGATTTTGTCATTATTTTTCTTGTTTTCCTGTCTAGTTTGGTCAGTTCATTTAGAGTCCAATTAAGACTATTGAAGTAGTAATTTATAACTGGGACGGCTAGAGTGTTGATACCTATTATCTTGTTTTCCGCATTGAGTTGTCTTAAGTATCAATCTAACTCATGTGTAGAGTTCCTTCCTCATCTTCTCTTTCATTTGTATATGTTTTAAAGTTTCTAGTTCATTGGTTCCTAAGTAGTTGTCTGTCTAGCTTTGGTCTAATTATCATCATCATCATCATCATCATCATCACCACCACCACCACCACCATCATCATCATCATCATCATCATCATCATCATCATCATCATCATCATCATCATCATCATTATCCTTATTATTATTATTGGAAGGCACACTAGTTGCCGAAATATCGTTCACTTGATAACAATGGCACTCTTCTTTTTTTTTTTTTTGCTTCTATTATAAAATTAGAGACCATGGGGAACATTTGGAAAGTAGAATGTCTTCAAGCGCTCACAGCCAATCGGACACTGCAATAGGTGGAACGTTCACTTTAGCTTTTTATAGAGGATTAATGGAGGAAAAGTGCGACGACGTTCTTGGGGAGACCTTAGACGTCGAACAAGATCAACTGACCGCTCTTTTCCGGACAACTTTCGGCCCAGGACCAAGGGATAATTTCAAAAAATCTCTGGCCTGGCAGTGCTGCCGGGAAGCTTTGCCTGTTCGAGATAAATTTTAAAGGCACAGAAGTGCCATCAGCCGAGCAGGAAAGTATTATTTGTCTGATTTCCTTGTGACTTGACAGGTGACTAAAGACTCCGGTGCATTTTTACCTACACTGTGTTACAAAAGAATAATAATAATAATAATAATAATAATAATAATAATAATAATAATAATAATAATAATAATAATAATAATAATAATATTGTTGTTGATATTATTATTGAGCAATCTTATTTGTATTGTGTGCCTTCATTGTACTGAAGAACACAGTTCTGTGTGCCTTGGGCATGTGCAGTGTTTTGACGCTGTTTTGTATCATCTACTGCATTCACAGTATTCTATGTAATACATATAGAGTACTTAGCTGAGCTATTTTCTGTGTGCTAACCATATTCATCTGTATTTTTAAAATAAATTCCAAAAGCACCCTATTATTATAGAGATAGTTCGTGTTTTCAATTTCTATAATCTGCTTATCGTTACTTCTAAATCGTTATATTTGGATAATTCCTATATATTTTCTTTAGAAATACGTTATCGACTGTTGGGACTGATATTTCGACTAAGAGACATTTCCGTTCCAGGAAGTCTGCGACAGCAATTAATCTTAATCTCCCTCTGTATGTAGATTGGCATACGACAGAATATGATCGCTTTGTTATTTCCTGAAGCCTTCTCAGATGTATGTTTATACCACTGTTTTTCTGTTGCTATTTCATAATGCTGGCATACTTTCTTGTGTATATATGCCCGAACTCTGTCATGCCTGAAAATGTATTTCTTTCATGGCTAACAATGGGTAAACTTAGATAATGTGGTTAATTGTGCCTTCTCAAACCCCAAATATTTTACTGTTATTTCTTTTATTTTGCTTCATTACGTGTTTCTCTATATAGTCGCAAGTCTATATGGTTATAAGTCAGAAGTTTTTCTATACAGTTATAAGTATTCGCTTTGATCCTGTGCTGCGATCAAGAATCTGACCATCTCAGCTGGGAGTCCAGCACTTCTCAGGCGGAGTTGTGATTTTTCTTTAGTGCTACTTTACCCAGTTATTTAATTTTGTCTTTCAGGTATTGGTGATAGATTTTTCTTGCCTTTATATTAGTATGGCATTCTATAACCTCGTTTTCAGCTTAGTCTTTAGCTGTATGTACCAGTCTCTTCTTCAGCCTTTATTTCTTTTATATTTGTTAAATTTCTTGCAGACATAAAACAGGCTTTGTTTTGTTTGTGCTTTGTATTAGTTTCTCATTCTTTTCTTCTATTTTTGTAGTCCAACATGCGATATTTTATAATAGCTTTTCAGTTGCACAAGGTTCCTACTCCCAAATATTCGTGGTAACTATAATACTTCTATATCAGCTCTGTGGTGGGAGGCGTATTTTAAATGCAGTCATTAGCTTCCTTATTTTCTGTCTAATCTTGTTAACTTCGTTTAACACCTAGTTGAGAACACTAAACTAATAGTTTATTACAGCTATAGTTAAAGTATTAAATATATTATCTTATTTTATGCATTTAGCTCCTTTAAGTATTAACATTACTTTATAACCTTTTCTTTCCTTTATGTGAGTTATACTGTCATATTTTGCGACTGCCAACCATTCAGCAAGCAAAGATTGCAATGTTGCGGACACGAGATGAAGAAAAATGAGAATGGAAATATCTAAGAACACCTGATGTGAGACATTAAAATGTAAGCTGACAGGAGTGAAGAAAAATATGGAAGATCGACTACGCTGGAGGAAGCTTGCTAGCTTATGCACTGGAAGCCCTGAGTCTAAATCTAAGTAACTCTTTATAAGTCTGTAATTAGTGTTATTAAAATTCTAAATTTTCTAATCTGATTATTAAATCAATTCCCTTAGTATATTTATGCACTGTTAGCAGCACTGTTTTTAGTTCTTTATCATCCTCAACATAAAACTTTAAGTCATCCATATAAAAAAGACAATCGATTCTCTTTCCATAGTATTTGTATCCAAGTTTAGTCCTGTTTAGTTTATTGGCTAAAGATGTTAGTGCCAGCAAAAAAGACGTAGAAAGAAAGATTTCCTTTGGAATATTCATCTTCTAATAGAGGTTTAACCTCTATTTATATAATTTTCTCTTTTGTTTCTATCTACAGAATTGTTAGTATTTACTCAAGGCGAGTTTAATGATATCACTTTACTCATAGCTATACTGTCCAAAGCCTTTTGGTTGTCAATCCATGGGAAACTTTCTATCTCTCTCTACAGCCCCTGGTTAAGGCTTTGTTGATCAGCAATTTATCTATGACCACTTACACTAACCCTTCTGATCTTATGAGAAAAAGGTTGTTTCTTTCAGATGTTTATTCTCGGTGATATTACTGTAGATAGTTGATAGGTAGGTTATAGATCTTTAGTTTCTAGAGTACATTGAGTCTTTAGTCTTGAGGATTAATATGGGTTATACTCTCACAAAACCAGTTACGCTTGATCTCCGGCTTCGTCAGAGATTAAAAATCTATGCTCGTACATTATATGCGCCTGTTAAATATTTTAAAAATGAATTCTGGATATTACTCGTGCTCTGATACTTACCTTTTTTCTTTTAACGGTGTCTGTATTACTTTTTGTGTTATGGTTTCCTACGATTGTACAGATGTGTTTATTGTTTTGATCAATCTCGTCTGCGCTGGTTCGTTCGCTGCCTACTATACTAACTAGAATTTTTTTCCTGTAGTAGCTGATGCAGCATTTATTACTATCGTATTTTATGTTGCCTACCAACGTATTTCTCGCGATTTAGCGACGATCTCTTCTTCCAGACGTTATTTGTCATAGGGCACTCCTGCTTTTGTAGTATTTATCTCTCCAATTTGTGCTTTTCAGTTATGTAATTTCTCTTGTTATCTATCTTTTAATGTATCTTTGTTTTCGATGTTGCTTGATTGGGTTTTGATATGCCTACATGAGTAGACCTGAGAGATACTCACTTCCTCCATAACTACAGTGGCTGCAACATATATTACGTCTAATCTAGTGTAATGGCTGAAGCACTAAATTCGTTATCATTCATTCAGTGGTGGCCAGGTTTGCGTTTTTCTATCGTTGTTGTTATTTTATCAACGAGTTTTATCTTCAGAAATTATTTTCTGTCCATAAAGAGATCGATTATTTTATATTTTTTTTTACTATTCCGACCTTTAGGACGAGACTTAGATACAAATGTTCATAATTTATTCTTTCTGATTTCCTATCTTTGAATCTTCCTCATAACACCACCACCACCACCACCACCAACAACAACAACAACAACAACAAATAGCACCCTCAACGAATTAACCATTTGGAAAGGAAGAATAATCAAAAGAAACAGGGCCTACAGAGACGAAACAAACGATTAATTAGCCAATGACAATACAGTGATAATGATAAAAGGAAAGTGACATCACTCCAACACAGCGATATACAGAGAATAATCAATGATGTGTGAAAAACGAATCCCTTTGCATACAAAATCAATCTGAAATACCGAAAAATTGCGTTCCTGAAAGATCGCAGTGGTATAAAACTCGAAAAACAATAACAATAATAACAACAATTTTGTGAAGGAAACTAGCACAGCGGGTAATGACACTGAATTTCATTCTTCGAGGAAATACGCATCTATACTTCTAAAATTTCAAATAACATTTGAAGAAAAAGAAAAGAGAGAAAAAAAAGAGAAATCGGAAATTGTTTTCTCCAGAAAAGTAAGAGTTAATGTTATGGGACTAATGTCTCTTAAATTGGAACTTTCAGAGGTTTTTATATGTCTCATGATAAATTATCACAAATGGGTAAAAGTGCTTATATTTCGAAGTCAAAATCATATATTTTACTATGCATGCCCCTTGGCTTGAAAAGTTGTATCAGACGTTTAGTAAGAAAATGTATTTGAAGCAGCGCCGAAATACCACACACATACATGTGTGTGCATGTTCGTCTGTATATATATATGTATGTATATATGTATATATATATATATATATATATATTATATATATATATATATTATATATATATATATATATATATATATATATATATGTATGTATGTATGTACGTATGTACGTATATATATATATATGTAGGTATGTATGTACGTATATATATATATATATATATATATATATATATATATATACATTTATATATATGTATATATATATATGTATTATATTTATGAATATATGTATATAAAAACGTAAGTGCATAATACATACATACGCACATACTTACACGCACACACACACGCACGCACGCACACACGCCCACACATTCACATACACAGATACACACTCGTAGTAGCTACCCTAAATGATATTGAAAGTCTCTAAAGGAAGTACTATTTCAGCTGATACCGGAAATCCGGAAATGGGGAATGATCTAGAAAAGCTTTGAACCAGTTGTGTGTATGTGTATGAGAGAGAGAGAGAGTGTGTGTGTGAGAGAGAGTGTGTGTGAGAGAGAGAGTGTGTATTATGTATGTATGTATGTAGTATGTATGTATGTACGTATGTACGTATATATATATATGTAGGTATGTATGTACGTATATATATATATATATATATATATATATATATATACATTTATATATATGTATATATATATATGTATTATATTTATGAATATATGTATATAAAAACGTAAGTGCATAATACATACATACGCACATACTTACACGCACACACACACGCACGCACGCACACACGCCCACACATTCACATACACAGATACACACTCGTAGTAGCTACCCTAAATGATATTGAAAGTCTCTAAAGGAAGTACTATTTCAGCTGATACCGGAAATCCGGAAATGGGGAATGATCTAGAAAAGCTTTGAACCAGTTGTGTGTATGTGTATGAGAGAGAGAGAGAGTGTGTGTGTGAGAGAGAGTGTGTGTGAGAGAGAGAGTGTGTATGTATGTATGTATGTATGTATGTATGTATGTATGTATGTATGTATGTATGTATGTATGTATGCATGTATGTATGTATATATGTATGTATGTATGCGTGTATGCACGTACGTACGTTTGTATGCATATATATACACACACATACACACACATATATGCATATAGACACACACACATATATATGTATGTATATATATATATATATATATATATATATATATATATATATATAATATATATATATATATATATATATATGTAATATTCATATATTAGGTCGTCCGGGAAGTTGTAAGCGTTTTCGACAGTTGTGTCTTTAAACGTTTCATATAACAGCCGTAAAATTGTTACGACCGATATGTTAGCATCACTTGATGCAAGGTAACTTTACGGTTACGTTCTCATTTAAAAAAAATCCGTGTATCTTCTACTTTTGTCAGCCCTAAGGTCAACACTGAAAATTTGTATTTTCGGCACTTAATGCTGTTCTCCTTTTAAAAAATGGGCGAAAACACTGCAGAAACGTGAAAAACTATTTGTTAAATATATGTTAAATATATGTTAAATATTTGTTAAATATATGTTAAATATATGTCGTTGTTAAATATAAGTCGTTGTAGGTGAATTAATCGTCCATAAATGTTTTGAAAAACTGAGATGGTCTATGTGAGTTTAGAAGATGCAAGTCGCCCCTCCTTCACTAAAAGAAAAACAAACAAACAAGCAAAAACACTATAGTGTTGGACGACGGTCTTTTGAAGATCAGCCCCTCTCCCCCGCCAAAAAAAAAAAAAACGCACGACTAGGGAGCTTCCAGCTAAGTTGGAAGTTCTTCAAAATACTGTTCATGAGCTCTTAAAGAAACTGGAGTACATTTTCCTCTCGGATGCCTGGGTCCCTCACAACTTGTCAGAGAAAAATTGTTTGGACCGCATTCTATTGGTGATCTAAAACACAATGTAACCGAACCTTTTAAAAGCGATTGGTGACTGGAGATAACAATTGTATCATTTACGATAACATATTGCGGAAACGGTCTTAAAGATTTTCTGTGAGATTCCACTAAAACAGCTAGTCATGCAAAAAGAGTTATGCTTTGTTTCTGGTGGGATTTCAAAGGCATTATTTATTACGGGCTACACACTCAGATCATCAATTCTGTTGTATACTCGCGCTAGCTGGAGAAACTGAATAAAATAATTCACAAGATGAGGCTAGAACTAGCCAGCAGGAAAGGGGTTGTTTCACAAAAAGACAATGTCAGAACTCAAGTGTTTACGCATGAGCTTGGGTGCTTCTCGACATTGTATCATGTGACTCATTTATTTTAGTCTCTGCAAAATTCCTTAGAACAGGAAATCATTTAATGATTTAGATGCAGTCAAAAACCCCTCTGGATAATTTCTTTTGTCCCAGACTGCCCAGTTCTACGCAGATGAAATTTTGAAGCTGCCTAATAGATGAACTAAAGTCATAAACAAAAAATGAAGGTACATTGATGAATAAAAAATACTGTAATGCAAATAAATTCGTAATATATTTCCCCATCCTTCAAAGAAGACACCTAGAACTTTCCAGATTACCCAATATTTATAAAATATTATATACATATATGGTGGAGGCGCAATGGCCTAGTGGTTAGGGCAGCGGACTCGCGGTTGTAGGATCGCGGTTTCGATTTCCCGACCGGGCGTTGTGAGTGTTTATTGAGCGAAAACACCTAAAGCTCTACGAGGCTCTGGCAGTGGGTGGGGCGATCCCTGCTGTACTCTTTCGCCACAACTTTCTCTCACTCTTTCTTCTGTTGGCCTGCTCGCTTAGCCAGTGAGGTGGCGTCATTTGAAGGCTAAAACAATGCGAAGCGCATTGTGACCAGCGATGTGTAGCAACATCTGATAGCCTGGTCGGTCACGGTTATCACGGTGATATACATATATACATACACAATGTGCATTCCAAAATTTTCAGACTTTTTCAGGAAAGACATTAATTTCAAAGAACAAAAACTCTTATCTCCTTTGAAGTAGAATCCTCCGACATGTAGCTCTCCAGCCATGTAGTCAAGGCTCCATGGAAGTTCTCCACGGTGAAGGTGTCCAGGACTCTTGTCCTTTATCTTCAAAACAACTGCCTCTGAAGTTCTTCAGCTTGAGGAACAACCAAAAAACAGTTTTAATGCCCACCTCTGTCAAGTAGTTCGTTACCAGAATGCTCGTCACTGAGCCCCTTGAGAAAGTAACTTTGCACAACTTTTGCACATGTTCAGATCTTCGTAAATAATTCAGTGTATAGTTGTCACATTAACTCCAAACTGAATGATTTTATGTCGTGTGTTTAGAAAAAAACACGACGGTCTTTATCAATAAAATTGCGAATTTTCACAACCAGCTCTGATGTTCTGGTATCTCTCTTCAACACAAAACTTTATTGCATAGCAAGCTTCCAAATGTCCCAACCGCATTCTGCAAACTAGACATCTGTGACAATCAGTGTTTAGTAAGGTGTGTTCAAAATACTGTTACAGCTTCCTTCAATTTGGAATAATAAAGTTGGCAGGTCAGCTTATTAGATGCGTAGCAATGATACACTAAAATTACAATAATTTAGGACAGTTTTAGGACTTCCTCTCCTAAAAAAGTCTCAAAATATTTTGAATGCATCTCGTAATATACAATATGTAATACATACATACATACATAATCTACACATACGTACGTATGTGCATATGTATGTATGTACGTATATATATATATATATATGTGTGTGTGTGTGTGTGTGTGTGTATGTGTGTGTACAGCACGTTTTAACAATTCTTGATAACACCTACCTACCTACCTACCTACCTACCTACCTACCTACCTACCTACCTACCTACCTACCTACCTACCTACCTACCTACATACATACATACATACATACATACATACATACATACATACATACATACATACATACATACATACATACATACTTAAATGGAGAAGAAACTGTGACATTCGGGATTGAACTTTCAGTGGAGAGATATATAACGTAAAAATTCAACTCTTCATTTCTCAGCTGAAATCTATTTTTTCTTCTCATCCTGATGGAGGGTTAGTCCAAAAACGGCACGCAAGCTTAAGACTTTTGCAATGTATTTGTGTTAACTAGCACCTGTATCAGGAGCAATGGCAGACGCTCCACATATCATGTTCTCTCTTCAGTGTCCTAAGCTCATTTGTAATGAGTAAAAATCCCCTTCGGTCATGGATGACCACGGGATTGCACCTAGAAAGTTCCCCTCCGGGGTACAAGTCCAGGCAAGGTTGTTTATAGAAGACCAGCAGTCGCCCATGCATACACGCCACCGCTGTTATCCAAGGAAAGAGCAAAAGCCGATACAGTTTGGCATCAGTGGCGTCGCAACACATTTCTACAGATGAGTGAACAGGAGCAATGTGAAATAAAGTGTCTTGCTCAATAGCACAACACACAACCCGGTCCAGGAATCGAACTGTAATAACAGAACTATTGACCTTCATCAGAACCTTAACTATGTTTGTAAGAGTTCCTATAGTTCATTCGCCCATTGTTCAGTTCCTAGATGATAACATGGCAGTTTGGTGACTGTGCATGTCGCAGGCAGTGCTTGGAAAACTGCAACTTCCTTTCTTGGTTAACTGGAGAAGGACATTCATCGTTTTCTGAATCCAAATGACGGCGAAACCATCCGCAGCATCAAAATCTAACATCATCGAGAAATTTGACTATAGAGCAAGTAAAGATGGCACATTCGGAAAAAATATATATATATTCTCCTGCTGCAATGAAAATTTACTTTCTGAGTTTTGTGTTGAAGTTGGAGATCAAGATACTCTTTACATTGAGGATTAAGACAATATTAAGAAAAACTGAACATATGGAATAAGTAAACATACATACATACATACATACATACATACATACATACATACATACATACATAACATACATACATACATACATACATACAAACATACATACATACATGTATACGCACGCAC
>NC_043000.1:65822814-65830314 GCF_006345805.1 Octopus sinensis | reverse complement strand
ATTGTCTTCAGATCTACTCTGTATGCATGAGTTAAGGAAGAGTTGACTTCTATTTCTAGATTTAACTGCGACATATAGATGTCCACTCGTCGACACCGCCTTCCGTTAATAAAAACAAAAGCAAGCATATGATTGTAGGCCTACACGCCATACATAAGTGTATGTTTGTGTGTGTCTGTGTGTGTCTGTGTGTGTACACAAGTGTCTGTGTGTGTGTACGTGTGTGTGTGTGGTGTGTGTGTGTGTGTGTGTGTGTGTGTGTACACGAGTATGTGTGTGTGTGTGTAGGGATAGTGTGGTTCCGAACAATTTCTTGAAAGGGAAACACCCTTGTCAGCTCGGGGACACTCTGCACGGCGGGCAGAGGGAGGAGGCGACCGGTTAAAAATAGCAGGTTAATTTTTTTTCACTTTAAATCGTACACATAAATAAAGAAAGGAACACATTGGGTGTTGTTTTCCGTTTACCATTTCTTAATTAAAGGATCGAATAGAGACAGTTGGTGTTGGTATTGGGGGGGGGGGAATCTTAGACCATAGGTGTGCTTGATCAACGCTGAACTGGAGGGGAGGGACAAGAGCCACCGCCACCACTATCGCTTTGGTCCTAATCAAATAAGTATAGTCAAATGAAGTTTATCTATCTATCTATCTATCTATCTATCTATCTATCTGTCTGTCTGTCTGTCTGTCTGTCTGTCTGTCTGTCTGTCTGTCTGTCTGTCCGTCGTCCGTCCGTCCGTCTATCTATCTATCTATCTATCTATCTATCTATCTATCTATCTATCTATCTATCTATCTATCTATCTATCTATCTATCTATCTATCAATAGGTAGGTAGATTGATAATTAGAAAGATAATTAGATAGATAGATAAACTTCATTATACTATACTTATTCGATTAGACACGAAAGCGATAGTGACGGGGATGGTTTGTAGCTCTTCTCCTCCCCACACCCCGCCAGTCCAGCGTTAATCAAGCACACCTATGGCCGAAGATGTCACCTATTCACCAACTAACTGTGCCTTTTCGATTTTTTAATGAAAAACCTCGGAACCTGACTGGTACTTATTCCATTGACCCTGAAACGATGACAGGTAAAGTTGGCCTCGGCGGCATTTGAACTCAGAACGTAAAAGCCGAAAGAAGTGCCACTAAACATTTTGTCCGATGCGCTAACGATTCAGCCAGTTCACTGTCTTAGATGATGATGATGATGATGATACCATACGTACACGCACGTACACCCCCGCCCCCCCACAGAGGCTGTTTTATTTCACATGGTTGGGTGTAATTTGGGTGAGAGATTTGGCTGGTATTTTTAGCAGGTCTATCGGCCAAGTTTTGCTCTCTATATATACATGTTTATACATACATACATACATACATACATGCATACATACATACATACATACATACATACATACATACATACATACATACATACATTTATATATACATAGACACACATATGTGTGAGCGTATGTATTTATAAATGTGTGTGTGTGTGTTTGGTATATCTATGAGTGTATTTATGCAAATGTATCGATTATAGCGATATTGCTGTATGTATTATCGCTCTGTCGGCGTGTTTCTAGTGAACATACACTGTTACCGTTAATAATAATACCGTTAATGATAATAAAAAAAAAAGCTTGCACGCTATGTTTGTAGTTTATAGTGATTTAAACGTGATCGCATCGATCTCACTTGTCTGGTAGGACCTATGAAGGTCACGGGCATTGCCCCACTCCATCCGCTTTCCCCCCGCTATCAGCTCTAACTTCAGCTAGGATAATACAAATTTCTACATATTTACTCTCTTTCTGTCTCTCTCTCTCTCTCTCTCTCTCTCTCTCTCTTCTCTCGCACACACACACATACAGGCACACACACACACACACACACACGAACATACGCAGAACATCTAACATCGCGCACACACATACGACACGCGCACGCACGCACACACGCACACACACACACACGCACGCACACACACACACACACACACACACACACACACACACACACACACACACAACACACACACACACACACACACACACACAGCAGGCACGCGTGTACACAAAGGAAGTCATACAGGAGATGCAGTTAAGACAGCTCTTTGCAGTCGCTCTGTGTCTCTCAGAAATAGTTGTCAAATCTCCTTCAAGTTGCAACCTTTCCCGTCTTAGGTGTCTATTCGATCGCAGTCGACCTGGGGCTAAACGATAATATCACGCACTCGCTCGCATGAACACATACTCAAGCACAAAAAACACATTTGTATGTACACACACACACACACACACACACACACACACACATACACATACACACATACACATACACATACACACACACACACACAGCACATGCAACGCACACACGTAGTAATAATCCCTGCTTTATTTTTATTATACGTTAGCGAGAAGTGACCTAACTTGATATAAATCTAAGAACGTCGAAAAATACGGATGTCAAGAATGCAATAAAAAAACTATTTTAAAATATCATCCTGTTATAGTAACAGAGTTACATACGATTATAAAATATAAGCAAAGGCACAAAGTATTGCTGGCCAAACGAGGAAATATAAAATAGAAGGAAAACGAAAAGAACTTTCCTAGATAGATACAAAGGAGGTAGAGAATGTAAACCAGTCTAAGAAGAGGGAAGAATAGAAACCAGACTTATATTTTTCTTATTTTGTATTTAATGTTATTGTTACTATTCTTCTGTATTTACGTCCTATTTGTTCGAAATATATTTACATATATTCCCAGTAAATAATAATGCATTTTCATAAATTAATCTGGTGTCTTTAGTTCCCGCCCACCACAAAGAAAACCATACAAAATAAATTATGAATATTAACGAAGCGAGTTCCTGTTTTTAAAAAAGCACAAAAATAAAACAAAACAGAACAAAATAAAAAGAACTCCTTTGCATTGCATTTCCTTGCGTTTTTACAATTTTACTACATCTGTCGTTCTTTTGTTTTATATTACTCCCCCCTCCTCATCGTTCCACCACCGAAATTTAATGAATATTAATGACTAATGATTTGCCCATTCAAAAAAAAAAACAAAAAAAACATTGTTTATATTTAAGAATAAATAAATAAATAGATAAATAAAATAAAATTGCTTTCTAAACAGCAGTTTTCTTTTTTTGCTTTTTCTGTTTTTTTTTAATGTGTTGAGATTTAATCTCAAATAAGACAAATCTTGTCGACTTTTCGTTCCTCTGTTAATACGAAGGATTAACATTATATACACACAATACAAATACATACACATACATGCAATACATACATACACACATGCATGCATGCATATATATGTGTGTGTGTCAGCGTGTCTGTGTAAACATATGCATGTATATGTACGTACGTATATATATATATATATATATATATATATATATATATATATATTATATATATATATGTATATATGTATGTATGTATGATGTATGTATATATGCGTGTTTGTACGCGTGTGTACACGCGCGCGCACACAGTGAATGCATAATATAAGCATGTATAGTTTATAGGAGAAAAGAAGCGAGAAGGATGGAAAAGAGAGATGACAGAAAGGAAGAATGGCATAGTGAGAGAGGGGATAAGGTGAAAGCGAATGTGTGGAGAAAAAGGAAGTGGTGGCGGGGGGGGGGACAGAGAGAGCTGAAAGATGAATTGAGAGATATACAGAATGAAACATTAATCGGTGATACTAAAATGAGATGTGAGCGAGATGAACTCAACTAGCACGTTTTTGAGAATCCAATCATAGCTAAGGTCTATTTAAAGCACGACTATGAAATATCACTTATTTACTTATTCAATAGTGTTTGAATATTTGTTTTTCTATGTTGTTTTTTCTGTTTCCTCTTCTTTTTGTATGTTGAAGCTAGACAATCATTTCTAACGTTACGTAGATACTTCCTCTCGACTGACGTTATCGCTTCTAAGCTGCTTACGTCAGAGTTTAGGCAAACGTTCACAAACTGCGAAACTTGACTCTGTTGACAACATGGCCGCATTTATTCAAAATATCATTTTGATTACGTCATTTGCTCATATATATTTTCTAGGTTATTGTTATTGCCCTCTGATGTCTATTGTTTTCTTTTTTAGTGCACTGATGGTAAATAAAGAATAATTGTTACTGTTGTTCTTGTTATATATTCTCATCCATCAATTTGTTTTCATTATTATAGGCTGAGGTGTACTGAAGGAGAGAGGGAGGATAACTTACAATGCTATTCCCGGTGAACAAGGTACTTCGGCATCTGTGAAGTTCTTTGGTTGTCCTAGTGTGACGTTGTCCTAGGGTGATGTTTTCCTCCTACTGGAGTTTGTTATGATCTTTTTGCAAATTGCTGCTTTATTGTTCGCATGTTTTTATTCACATTCCCAGTGTTCTTTGTCTTGTTCTAAATGTTTTCGTGGCCCTTTTGGCCAAGAAAGAAAGAATTATTATTATTATTATTATTATTATTATTATTATTATTATTATTATTATTACTATTATTATTATTATTATTATTAAAGATGGCGAGCTGGCAGAATCGTTAGCACTCTGGATGAAATGCTTAGCGGTATTTCGCCCATCGCTACATACTGAGTTCAAATTCTGCTGAGGCTGACATTGCCTTTTATCCTTTCAAGGTCGATAAATTAAGTACAAGTTGCGTACTGGGGTCGATCTAATCGACTGGCGCTCCTCCCCCAAAATTTCAGTCCTCTTGCCTATAGTAGAAAGGTATTATTATTATTATTATTATTATTATTATTATTATTATTATTATTATTATTATTATTATTATTATTACTACCAAATGTGGTGAGCTGGCAGAATCGTTAAGACACGGGCCAAATGCTTAGCGGCATTTCGGCCGGCCTTACGTTCTGAGTTCAAATTCCGTCGAGGTCGACTTTGCCTTTCCTTCTTTCGGGGTCGATGAAATAAGTACTAGTTACCCACTGGGGCCGATGTAATCGACTTGCCCCCCACACAAAATTTCAGGCTTTGTGCCTATAGTAGAAAGGATTATTATCACTGTCGTTATTCATTAAAGCAGTAAGATGGCAGAATCGTGAGCACGCCGGACAAAATGCCTATCGGTATTTCGTCGTCTTTACGTTCTGAGTTCAAATTCCGCCGAGGTCGATTTTGAATTTCCTCTTGAGGTCGATGAACTATGGACCTGTTGAGCACCGTATCGATATAATCGATTAGTTTCCCCTCTCCAAACAAAAATTTCTGGGCTTGAGCCTATGGTAGTATGAATTATTATCATCGTTGGTGTAGTGTGGTGGATTGACAGAATTATTAGATCAACGGAGAAAATGCTTTTCAGCATTTAGTTAGAGTTCTTTACGTTCTATGTTCAATTCCTGTTGATGCTAGCTATGAGTTTAATTCCTCGGCTTTGATAAAATATAGAACTTGTTAACTCCTGAAGTCGATTTTAATAGGCCAACTCCATCCACCAAATTTCAGACACAATCTCTATGTATATTAGAGACAATATTATTAATGTCAGATCAGTCGTCTATTCCAAATTGAATATTTTTCTTGTGTTTGTGAATAATCATTACAGAGAGAGACGAGGAGTGTGTGTGTGTGTGTGTGTGTGTGTGTGTGTGTGTGTGGTGTGTGTGTGTGTGTTTTCTACACATATGGACAAGAAAAAGACTTTAAACTTTCGATTTTATGCCATTAGATAATTTTATAAAAATAATTGTAAATATGGTATCCACTTAGGTGACCGAAGGAGGAAGGTCTCACAAAGCTGATAGCAACATTTACACCACCAAAAGAAATACCAAGACAAACTGTAAAAGAAAATAACAGTAAAAGAAAGTAACAGTTACATTTTTCGAAAACAAATTCCCTCACCTTGACACACACAACTGGCGATAGACAAAATTTTAACGATAGCTTCGTTAGTCTAGTAAATCAGAAAGAAACACAGGATGTAGGTCGACTCTGGTTAAAAGAAAAAAAGATATTGGAGAGATATGTTAAACAGGCAGTGCCTTCTTGACTGACGAATACATCTAGGAGTGAACACGGGGAAAAGCGACATCCATCCGTCTTGCCCAAATTAGAAGGGATCTGCTTTCACATGGCCACAAAAGAACAGCTGGAAGAAACCCTGCGTAGGTCATATGGAAGCGTGTACCTCATCATTAAAATCGAGGCGATAGGTGGACTTAGTGTTTGACACGTCTGCCCCACATGTTGGTACCGTGGGATGTGGTAGTGATGTTGGTCTTTGTTTTGTCTCCGCCTTTGCATTGGAGCTACTTACCATGAAGGTGAATATATAATCGAGTAGAATCCTGATACAAGTACGATTAAACTAATGAACTCTAAACATCACAAGAAGTTGTACTCCATTTTGATGACAGAAAGGAAAGCAATTAGACTGGTGATGAAGAGCAGAAAGTTCAATTGAATTAAGAGCTACATAAAGGCTTCCAACTCGAACAACTAAAAAGAAGTGGCTGTGACAATAACGGTAGGAACCAAAATCTATTGTTTCTAGCGTACCGTTGGTTTCAGCATTAAGGATAGTCGAAATACATATCTCGGGCACAATGTCTGAAGCCGATAACTCAGAAACAAAGGAAGCCGCCTTCCAGTAGAACCACTTCACTGTTTTGTAACGAAGAGGAGTAAACTGGGATTGGAGAGAAATAGAAAACTGTCCCGGATGAAGGCTAAGATTGGAAAAAAACAGTGGAATTGGGTTCATACACACACACACACATCCTCTCCATCTCTCTCTCACACACACATACACGCACGCTCATACACGCACGCTCATACACGCACACACACTCATACACACAAATATTTTGAGGTTTTATGTGACGCATTGTGACTAATAAGACTTGCACAATGCATTTGATAAAATCAGTTTTATTGTTATTTTTCTGAATCCTTGAAATACAAGATCCTTTAGAAAGAGAAATTAAAGGCATATACACCGCTAACTTCTCTTGGAGAAAAATATTCAGAAATGATAAAACCATGTATTCATTTAATATTTTATTTTACTTCCAAATCTCTTCCGACTTCACTTATCACACTGCTTCAAATCTAACTCAAAAATATTCATTATGTAGCAATCAAATTCAGTCAGATGAATCCCGAGTATGCTTTATTATTTGTCTATTGAATCAGTTCTATCAGCCATCACGTAGAGAGAACACTGATTTATTGTTGATTTGTCGATTCATCTGATTGGTGGAAAATTTCCACATGCTGCCACTGCACTACATGCTGTACTAAACTCGATCTCAGTCATTTACTTTCATGTCTCCGAGACAAACAGGTTGAGATACCTGTCCATTTATCTATTTATCTATCTTATTTTGTTTGTTCTTTGTATTCACTCTATTTATCATTACACCGCTTTTTGACAGAAAATTCTGAACAAATAAAAAAAGTAAAAATTGTTTTTTATTAAACTCATTG
>NC_043000.1:65785314-65820314 GCF_006345805.1 Octopus sinensis | reverse complement strand
TTATTATTACGAACATCAAAATATAATATATTCTATTTTGTTTCGTGTATTATTTGTGGTTGAGTAATATTGTTATCGTTAGCTAAAATAGTACAACAGTTAAATTTACAAAAACAATGAATAGTTTCCTATGAGAATAGCATTGTTGCTATTCCGTAATACGATCTCGTTGATGTAAAAGGCTCCATGTCTTAGTCATGATGTTAAAGAGTGTATGTACACATGAATAAGACTGGAGACCAAAACAGTTTTTTTTTTATTTTGTAGACAGCAGCTAGTTTTGTCAAGGTGAACGGAAATAAAGACAAAAAGGGAAAATAAATGTAAGAGAAAGTCACAGTTTTTGAAAATATGTCATAGAAACATATCACATTTCATTTAAACAACATAAATAATTACGTAATCAAACAAATATTTTAAGTCGCTTATTAAAATAATATATTATTTGAACACAATGACAATGACAGCGTGGTCTATATAATAGGATTGCATGTATGTGAAAAACAAAAAGAATCACGTATTATTCAATGCCTTAAAATTATCTGCCATCTTAATGAAATAATAATAATAATAATAATAATAATAATAATAATAATAATAATAATAATAATAATAATAGTGGTGGTGGTGGTGGTGGTTATGGTAGTAGTAGTAGTAGTAGTAGTAGTAGTAGTAGTAGTAGTAGTAGTAGTTATAGTAGATGTAGTGGTAGTAGAAGTAGTAGTAGTAGTAGTAGTAGTAGTAGTAGTAGTAGCAATAATAATAATAATAATAATAATAATAATAATAATAATAATAGTAATAATAATAATAATAATAATAATAATAATAATAATAATAATAATAATAATAATAATAATAATAATAATAATAATGATGATAATAATGCAAAAACATTAATTGAAGTATTCTTGGGAATTTTTCCCGTGAATTTTTTTTTCTTGAACTTATCCTCACTTGCAATATTTTCTTTATTCTCTGGATTTGGAAAATATGTTTTTTTACTGCACAGATTAAAGGAAGGCCTAGAGGGGAATTAGCAGAACCCACTATCTTTCACTGTGGTGAAAGTTACCATCAATTACAGCAACGGAAATTGAATTTAAAATTTGTTAATTTCACATTGCAGGCTGTTTGTAATGAGCTTTAATGATGCAAAGGGACATCACCAATAAATGAATAACATCAATTAGGACTGGAATTGAAAAAGCTGATCAGAACAACAATAACGAATTCAGAAACTGCAGAGAGGCATGGAAAGACAAATCATATAATTTAATGAGAATTAATTTCAATTATAGAAATATTGTTGACAAAATTAAAAGGTAGTTGTAAACCCCCCAAAAGACGCCACACCGTATTTTCCTGCGTACAAGTCGACGTAGTATATATAGTGTAAACATGTAGTGTAAACATTGAAACATCTTCACTATCATTCCACATCTTAATACATTTCACATGAAATTTTTCGTCCTCTAAAATCGTTTTAGTGTATAAGTTCACCCGCCTTTTGGGGGGTGTAAATTTTGGTCAGAAAAATTCGTCTTATAATCCGGAAAATCTCTTACATATTTCCCTAACTCTATTTTTGTTTAGCCTTAGCTCAATCTTAATCGAGCAGCTCTTTGATCAAATGTGTTCCAAATGTGTCTATCGAATCTTTTGAGAATATCTAGAATTTACTGTCGGGTATGCGGGTATCTTGAAAATACCTCACAGAGTGACGACCGTGCCCGGTATAGTTACGGGCCACCCTTTGGCAAGGCATAACACTCGTTGAACCATGCTGTCAGGGATATGGTGAAGTCATGGGACTGCAGCATGGCAGATTTTGAAGAAGCAGCGGAAGAGCTCAACTGAGCCAATGGTGCTTCTGACATTGATGCTGAGCGGAGGAATTCTAGAAGATCAACGGTGAAGATCACCAAGCTCTATCAAGAGAGTAACTGCAACACATCCATAGGGGTGACATCCATTGTTGTGTAACCAGCTAATGAAAGATTCGCTATGACTCAAACTCCCAATTCAAATTCATAATTATGGAATTGGATAGCGAAGGAGTCATGGGAATCTGCAAAAGCAGCGAAAAAAGTATTTATTGTAGCTACTGTATCATTATTTTAAAATTTGGTGTGTAGGATTTGACAGAGATTTGACGACAATTCTAACGTATCAAGCGATCGACTAACTAGCTCTGGCGTTGCATTGATATATTTCTGTTGTATTACTGATGTGACCAGATCGCGTGCTACAAAGTAGCTCTTTGCCGTTTAAAGTTACAGCTCGTGGAAATATGTTGCCTTAGTTCCTTTATCTATCACAGTTATAAAAGAGAAATAAGTGGGTGAGGTGGAATCAGCTTTTATAATTAATTAGTGGGTATAAACTGTGACACCGATTGATTAAAACGCGAGTTTAATGATCATGACCGTAAAAATATTTAATAATTCAAGTTCTAATTTTATTCTCCATGAGTGCTGATGTAATGACATGGGAGGCGGAGAAATCAGAGAAAGTTCAGTTTATGACGGGTTATAGAGGAATATAAGAGGATTGATCTCATACGTAAGGGATTAACGATTTAGGTGTGCTAGAAGAGTGGAAGTGGTTATTGGTGACTAAGCCAGACATTACTCATGAGCACTCTGTTATGAAAAACGTACTCTTTAGTTTGGTGGATTTGTTGTTTTAAAATTACTACCTGGGTTTAACTTGTATCGCAAACTTAATATTCAAATTGTAATTCTTCTGGTTCAATAAAAAGGAAAATGTATTATTTAAAATCATTGCATTTTTTTTAAATATTGAAACTGCTACAGGGAAGTAAACTGTAAATCTATATTTAGCATTAATTGGTTCGCATCACGTTTAGTTTTTCACATTTTCGCTTCAAATTGTTTAAAGCATACAACCACAGAACAAGTACAGTCCAGGATGAGAACCGCTTCTTGACCGATCTAAAAATATCAGTCAAATCTTTTCTCCACGAAATCACACTCTACTGTCTTAGAAAATAACTCTTTAAATAATATGGTCCTGTCTTTTCAGCAGATATGTAAAACACGGGATGGTCACGAGGGAGAGAGAGAGAGAGAGAGAGAGAGAGAGAGAGAGAGAGAGAGAGAGAGAGAGAGAGAGAGAGAGAGAACTATCACTATCCCGTTATGGCAATACTTCAGAATTTCATTTTTAAATCGTAAAGTATCACATGATTCTCTCTATTTAGGAAGAGTTAATGTCATGCCATAAAACAGTTCTGCTGGTTTAAAACATAGGTTTGCCTTAATTGACGTACTGATTCTTAGAAATAAAATAGACAGGTATTCTATATATCTGTCTGTGTTATCATATGCTTTGAATGATGTTTTAAGTTTGCGGTGAAAAGTTCAATCATGCCGTAATACGAATCTACTTAATATATCCAACAAATGGGTTAATTCAGTAAATAAACTAGATTCAAATTGTTAGCCTCTGTCGATTGTTACTGTAGTTGGAGTTCCAAAATGCGAAATCCATTTGTAAAGTAACGCTTTTGCTACCACTGCAGATAAAAAATCTCGACTTTTTATAACAATTAGTCAACCTTCTAGAACCTTCGGCAGAACTATTTAACGGGAAAATTTTCAAAATCGAACCATGTTAATGCCTTTTATGAGGACACAATTTCTTGTAACTGACTTTTTTACCTTTTATGGCAATATAGTTAGACCGTTGGAATCTAGCGAGATGGCTGGAATCAATGAAAAATCACTGTGCGTATGTGTTTGAGAGAGAGAGAGAGAGAGAGAGAGCGTGAGTGCATGTGTGTACAGAGTAGGGGCTTGATGCTGTAACACTTGATATTGTAACATGTTGAATCGCTGCAAAATTGTACAAAAAGAAGAAATATACGTCATATTGGTTCCCAGTGCATTCAGATTTTTATGTAATCTAGTTTACGTGACAATAGTCTTTCCTAATGATGAACTTATTGAAAGAAATTAGATACATTTATCATACATTTATCTTTTGTATTAAGGAAAAAGTAACCGTTCGCTTTTCAGCCCGGAGAATACACGCTCATTATTTTTTTGCAAAAGAAAATACTTTCAATTTTATGCTAAAGAAAATAATTTCACTTTCATGTAAAAGAAAACATTTTCCCTTTCTGATTACTCTGAAGAGGTCATTTTTTATTCCCTTTGACACATAACACACCATAATTAGCAGAATATATTTTAGATTATAATATACTAGAATACTCGAGCCGTCAATAATGACGGAATTGCTGTTAAAAAAGTTACCCCATGAAAGTTGATAATTAGATGAGGAAGTAAATAAAAATTCCAAAATAACAGGAAGATAAGAAAATCATATTTACCACTCTCGAAATACTATACAAATAAAATTCACAGCAGAAGTTCATAAAGAGCAATATTTCTTGAATATACATAAGGAGGCACCAATTAATCTTGGCCCTCTGAGTTTTCAATCTGTAATTTCGAAGTGCTCCTAATCCTAACCCTAAACCTAACCCAGACCAGGTCATTTCACTATGTACACTGTACATACTGCAGTAGACTGCACACTAAAGTGACATGGAAATTTCTTATGAGTGTTGCGATACCGGGCGAATCATCTGAATTTGTGAACATTAAAACATTATGAGACAGTGAAGGTAGCAGAATGAAACGCCGAATAGAAAAAAAACAAACAAACTGAACAACTCCAGCAAGTAGGTGGAAACTTTGTTTGAAAATTTAGTGTGAAATATTTTTGTTGGTCCTTCTGGAAAAAAATTAAATCAAACTTAAGTGTCATTGTTTCACACTACAGCAGCAACTAACCTATCTTATAAATATTGCGATGCATGATTAAAAAGTTGAAATTTATGAATATTAAGACATTAGTTAAGCATTAAGAAAGCAGAATGAACTTTCAAATACAAAATACAAACAGAACAGCTAAATAGAGATACTGTTGTAGTAAGAAAGTAGAAACGCAGTTGTTTAATTCAGAAAACTTCAAACTGTCTCCTTAAGCATTGTGAAACAAATAGAAAAATAAACAGAACGACTCCAGGTCATGTCAATGATTTAGAAATTAAATTTTAATTTTATAAAGTGGAACAAATTCAACTGCTTCAAACGCTAAAGTGTATCTCACAAAAATATATATACATACAGCGACATGTGGTGTATTGTATATATTGACAAGACGTTTGACTATGTACATTTTTCTGAAAACTAAGACAAAATAAAGCGTTTAAGAATGTCAAATGGACAAGCTCTGCTCAGAAAAAAAATAATGTTATCAAAGTGGAAATAAGAGTGAATGCGATAAAAAACATAGAATCTATAATCACTGATGGAAATACCCCGTAAAAAAACAGGAGACATTGACACAGAAAAAAAAGAAAAAGAATCCAAAACAATCAAATCCAGAAATAAAAACTAATTTATTATTATCTTTAAAGGATTGACAATCTATATTAAAGAATTAACATAATTTGAAATTGTTTGCAAGCAGTTTTTATACCATGGATACATCGACTCTCACTTATACTGAGTAATATAAAGAACAGAGGCCAACTTGATATATAATTTTTTTTACAGACTTTTACAAACTATTGTAGAACTAATAACCTTGACATATGAGATTAACTTGTGTTCACGTAAAAGATAAAATATGATAATACTTTTTCTAGCTAAATATAGTATTATATCGAGTAATATATTTTTATGACTGAGTACTGATTTGTTGTATTATACATAATCACACACGCACATGCACACACAAACAAGCACACGCACACACACAAACACATATATACACACATGTATGTATGTATGTAGTATGTTTATCTTTGAGTTTTATTTAAGTTCTTCTTGAGAAAGTTCAACCCGGTCGCTAATAAAGCGACAAGGCTTTTTGAGTTAAGAGAGTTCTCGATTTTTATATGTGATTCAGTTGGTGTGTTGGTTGAGTTGATGTACACCTCCAAGTGTGTGCATGTATTTATCTAAAGAATCTTAGATGGAGAATCTTTGGAATGTCTTACACATTTTCACTGTGCTGTTAATAGATTGGATTTTGCGAATTCGCATCAATTTCTTTTGCTCTTACTTCGAAACACCTAGTATTTCTAGGTTTTTATGCGAATTTGTAGATATCTAATGTGCCTATGAGAATAAGTACAAATGAGAATTTATAGTCAGGGTACAAGAGCAGTAAGTTCCGCATTAATGCACCATTAATGTTCTCTTTTTCTTGGACTTTTGACGGAATATTCACATCCGCTGGGCAGCTGACCTCTATAATGTACAATAGCTTTTGTTTCCTGTCCCAAAGAACAATATCAGGTGTGTTATGTTTGCACCGAATTTGAGAATGTTGGGTATTTTTTAAATCTTAATACTCTTTGAGTCCCTTCATATAGCCTATTCAGGGATCTTCCCTAGCCTTTCAGTAGAACTGGTATAGGTCTTAGTTCAATTAGTAGAACTGGTATAGGTCTTAGTTCAATTCGAAAGTCCACTGAAACTTTTCTTGACAGCTCCACGATCTGCGGTAGCTAACTCCGGATTCTCTCGTCGCCATGGTGTATGTATTAGTAATTTTCACGTTGGTATATATTATTCATTTGATTTGATTAGTACCACGATCTTTTCAACAAAGATTGTTTCTTTGCATTTACTCAAAGAAAGTAACCATTTCTTTTACCAGACTTGTATTAATGGCAAAGATTATAGGAGGCAGTATTCATTATCTGGGAGAATGAATAGTCCTTTGTGTTCGACGCCATATCTTTTTTTTATATGCATGTATGTATGTATGTATGTATGTATGTATGTATGTATGTATGTATGTATGTATGTATGTATGTATGTATGCATGTGTATGTATGTGTGTGTATGTATGTGTATGTATGCGTGTGGATGTATGTATGTGTGTGCGTGTATGTATGTATGTAGTATGTATGTATGTATGTATGTATGTATGTATGTATGTACGCAGTGTTCCTACAATAACTTTATAGCTATTTAACGAAACGCAACATTAATTTAACTAGTAATAAAACTTGCATGAATAAACTTGTAAAATATCTGAAATGAATGAAATTTTCCCCTGGTATTCTGTGCGCGTCACTTTAAAATAACACACACAGCCATATTTATCCAGTCTTCGCCCGATGCTTCTTTCATCTCTGTGGTTTAAGGAATTTCCGACAATCTTGCTCAACCTTCTATCCCTATGTTCCCAAACGACCCCAGTGTTTAACTGGTACTGATCAACCCCGAAAGAATGAAAGACCAAGTCAACCTCGACGGAATTAGAACTCAGAACGTAAAGACGGATGAAATGCTACTACGCATTTCGTCCGGCGTGCTAATGATTCTGCCAGCTCGTCGCGGTTGAGCAGCCCATTTAGGAGTTCTTTTCGGAGTTTATAACATCCTAGCGTAATAAGGGATACAATCACCATAAAAAAGAATTGTCTCCTTACCAGTTCCTACATTGGAATAAATGAATAATAGATTATTTTCAAGCAGAAGCCTACCTATTCTTGTATCGGTAATTGATTCGAAGATATGCGACGTAACGCGAAAAAGAAAAAAGAAAAAAACCCAACAAGAATAGAAACAGTATATTAGCTTATATCTATTTTAATAAGGACTTAGACAAGGCGACGAGCTGGCAGAATCATTAGCACCCCGGGCGAAATGCGTACCAGCATTTCATCCGTTTTTACGTTCTGAGTCCTAATTCCGTCGAGGTTGACTTGGTCTTTCATCCTTTCGGGGTCGATAAGTACCAGTTAAACACTGGGGTCGATGCCAAAATTTCAAGCTAATAAAGGATCTATACATATTTTCTCATGTTTTTTATTTGATTTTCCAAATCAGTATTCGTTTTTAGGTGTTTTTTTTAAATAAAGTTTTATACTAATAATAGTTAAAGTTTTATTTTATTAAATATGATCACTGAGACTGATGTAAAATCTGATAAAGCGACTGAAGTCAAAGTTATTTTATTTCCATTAATTTCTTTCAAAAAAAAAAGGAAGACAGAAAAGAAAAAACATATAAAATCGAAAAAGACGTAACTCGAAACTACATAAGTTGAGGTATGCCTGCATTTGAAAGTATTTTAGGCAATTTAAAAGATTTTTCAACAAGAATCAGATTTGATCTGCCTTGTACTCAAACTGGGTCCAACACAAAAGCTCCTTTGTGTTTAGCTGTCCTTTGCATACAGTGCAACTCCCAAGTTTCATTCTGTGTTGCAATGCTATATATATTTACTTTTAATTGGAAAACTGACAGAATTTGATATTGACAAATACAATCCAGCTTCTTTGTTGCAGAAATCTTTAGCCAGTGGAACCATTTAGAATGATTCTTAGCTTCTTAGAATCATTGGTTTCACTCTTATAACTCTTCGTTCATACTCAAGGTCTTTCAGTATTTTTATTAAACAACATAGCGATATATATCACAAGAGAAATTGCATGTCGATGTTTGATATTTTCCATCTTGGCTGCCCTTATTACCTTGGTCAAAACCTTCTACGACTGTTAATCGATTAAAACCGTAAAGTTGAACGATTTTCGATTCAACTTTCCACGTTGATAGCGGCCGATAACTTGCTCTCGTGTATCATCATCGATATATTTTGTTTCCAGTGGTTGTTTGCATTGTTGCATTTTACCAAAGTAAAGTTGTGATTAAACTGAAAACACAGCTAAATTGTTTTCGTATCTACCAAGAATGGAAGATGTGTCAAATTTAGAAGAAAGGAAGAAAAATGGAATCTCAACAAGTGGCCACTACACACACACGCATTCACACACACACACACACACACACACACACACACACACACACACACACACACACACCACACACACACACACAGAGGCGTTTGACATAAATCATAGCCAATGTAATTTGCATATCTGAGAAAAGAGTTGAGAGTATTCAGCCAATGAACTTATCATGACGAAAGTTTCTGCTCGGCGGGAGCCACGTCTTCTGACACCTGAACAAAATCGTACCACGTTGATCACATAACGGGAAAATCTGACATTGTTTGATGCAGCTTCAGCCAGTTTGCTTAAACGTTTCCTAACTCAGGATGAGTGCTGGGTGCATAATTTTGAACCAGAGATAAAGAGACAATACATATAGAGGAAACACTCCTTACCTGCTCCAAAGAAGGCCAAGGTCGTTTCATTTGCAGGAAAGGTGATAATCACAGTCTTTTGGGATGTAAAAGGAATTGTATTTATTGACTATCTTCGAAAGGGCCATACCGTAATGGAGAATACTATGCCAACTTGCTGAGGCAGTTACGAAAGATTATCAAGACCAAACGCCCAGGAAAGATCCAACACACAAGTCCTTCTTTTCAATGACTACTGTGCATAACTGTGGCTTTGAACTGGTTGATCTCTTTCCCTAATCTTCTGATTTGACCCCCAACTGTCTATCACCTGTTCTCCCAAATAATAAAAAACACTTGACTGGGAACCAGTGTCATATTGATGATGATGTCATATTTGCTGTAAATGACTTTTTTGACCAATGGGATCGCCGCACTGCAATAAGAGTGGAAGAAGTTTGCAGACCGCAAGGAGGACTATGTTGAAAAGTAAACCTCATTTAGTCACATTCCATAAGAGTATCTTGATCAGCCTATGAACTTTTCAACCGGCCTTCGTACGTGCATGTGTGTACATTTATATGTACATATGTTTGAATATGTACGTAAGCATGCATATACGTATACAACATATACATGTGTATAATATATATATATATATATAACACGGCGGCTACGTATCCTACCTTTTGACCCTATACTGTAAGTATATTACTCTCTAACATTGGTACGACTCGACTACACTGTCCCTCTTTCCCCCCCTCTCCTACTTTTCTCTGCCTTCACCCTTTGCACTCCCCTTGTTCTATCTCTTTCCCTCTTTTTCTTCTCCTCCCTTGTTCCCCGTTCTTTCTCTCTTCCTCCGTCCCTCCTCTCCCACATTTCTCTGCCTCTCAGACCTTATACCCCACTTGACCTGTCCCTTTCCCTCTCTTGCTTCTCTCTTCATCTGTCCCTTTCTCCCTTTTGTGCTCACGTGACCAGCTAGCTACTACTGCCTTTTCGCATCAAGTAGTTGGTGTGACCACACGTAATTGTTTGTGCTCCGTTTGCCTTCAGGCATTTTTACCACAGCCAGCCCTATACTCAACTCGTCCTGTCGAAAGACGCTTGTCCTGACGTCCTGGTTTTGTTATTATTGTTTTTACGTTATTTTGTATTCTTATCCGTGCTATCGTTATTGTTTTTACGTATTTTTGAATTTTTTTCGAGTAACATCGTCCGTTTTTCCGTCACTGTGTTGTATACTTTCGAGGTTTTCTTCCAAGGAATCTAATGCGACTGGCTTAGATTTCCCTTGGCGGGCTGCCCAGATTGGAGCAATCTCAAGATTAATCAGCCGAAATTGCGAAGATGATCTGGTTCTTGACTGATGACTGAGAGCTTCGAAAGTCCCGTCTGTGTTGTTTTTTTGTCGTCTTCAAAATGTTTCACGTTCTTGTCCCAGTTTGTGTTTTTTTAACGTTTACATATATATATATATATATATATATATATATATTATATATATATATATATATATATATATATATATATATATATATATGTATATATATGTATGTATATATATATATATATTATATATATATTATATATATATATGTATATATAAACACATTTGCACACATGCACGCTTACACACACGTTCATATATACATAGATACTAACACGCATGCACATGCACACACGCATATATATACATTATATATATATATATATATATATATACATACATCTTCTTCCGTTTATAAAACATTATTTCTGAATACAGGAATCGTCCACATTACCGGAGTAATGAGTTCCTGGAATCTTATCATAGCGCGTGACCAAATCTCGTGACTCGAAATTAATTCTCCCATTGATCTTCATATTATAAACTGATGAATGTGTTCCGGCGGATGTTTTTCGAAAGAAGAAAAATTAAGAAATAAACAAGCAACAGGACCGCTTTTATGCATGAAAATAACAATTTGCACAGTACAATACGCATAGAAAAAAATATTTGAAAGGAAATATGTAAAGGAATAAATATGAATCGTAATATTGTTACAAAGTACGCTCTTGCCACAAAGGATGCTGACTTAGAGGTGGTGGTGGTGGTAGTGGTGGAATGAATGTTTTTGGGACGGTGTTTTAATGTTTATGGCGCATCATCCTTTTCCCAGCTCAGTGTAAGAAGCTGAATTCATTATAAACCCCTCTTGTACTTCTAATGATACGTTCACGGATAAAATTGTAATCAGCTAAAACTTACAGACCTTCGCCTATCAGTGCCAAGTCAAAAGCAATATCCTTGCAGCTCCTCAAACTTTCTCTTTGAAACACAAGCAACTCAACCATAGCATCTTCTATGACTCCTTCAAATCCTACATCTTTCTGAAATTGTTACTATTTCCGAATTTGATGTAGAGTTCCTGCTTGTAGAAAACTTGTGATGTCTGGTGATATCTTTTCAAGTAGCATACAAAATGGAGTTTCACTTGACTCAATGACTCAGATATGCTACCTACAACATCCATCACGTTGAACTTTCTAATTGTATAACCTTCTTGTCAATTGCCTTCATAACTTGTTTGAGAGTACTTCACAGATAATATGCATTGAAGTTAGCTATCACAGCTTAATCCATTGGCTGGACCAAAGAAGTTGTATCATTGAGTATATATATTATCATCACATTATTAGAAACTTCATAGCTTGGTGCATTGTCTAAAAAGAGAAATACTTTGTTGGAAATATCGTACCTCTTTGAAAAGATCATTAATCATCCATGCCTTATTTAAAGGTTATGTTAGAAGGAAATAAAACTTGTTGACTTTCTTCTCAAAAATTAAAAATTATAATATGCATGAACTTGTAGAATCATGCAGTTTCACCAACATGGTATATTCGCTCCGGTGTGAAATTTCGTCCAGCACTCATTTTTTTTCGGATGCTCAGAATAATTAGCGGTAGCTTTGTATCAGCACTGGCAGCTTCACTATGTCGTGTAAATTAAATCCCTTCTTAAAACTTTCATACTATCTTTTGCTAGCCTTAACTGTCGAGAAAAGGTTCTCCATAAAAAGTTTCGCCTTCCCTTTTCTGCAAATTGTCATATAAACTTTGGCCTTTCTTTGTTATATTACCATTGTGCATATCAGCACATTATATCGTATCTGACCCTCTGTCAATACATCCAAGAGCCGTCCTATTCTAAACATCACATTATCTGAATGACAAAATATGACCCTAGCGGTTAACGGAGTAACTCCTTGAATATTTCATTTATTTTTTTTCTCTGTATTGACCGAGGGTCAGACTCGATATAATGTGCCGATATGCACGATGGTAACATAGTAAAGAAAGGCCAAAGTTTATATGACAATTTGCAGAAAAGGGTAGGTGACCTTTTATTCCTACTGTAGATGTTACACACTTTAATGTTGTTATTTTTCTCCTGATTTTTTAAAACATCAATATTCTATGTAATTCATTTACAGTTCCTTTACACGCTATTATCTTTAGTTCCACTAGATTCCTGCTTCCCACACATCCTGAATAGTAGATAAATTCAACAGCAGCGTTGATCAACGCCTGCCCACAATAAATATGTAGTAAAAAGAAATAGCACCGGAAAGAACTGTTTTGTGAGAGCAAATGATTGTAATATTCATGGAGATATAAAATTGAAAATGAGAAGTTGGAAGGATGATGGAATGAGATGAGATGAAGTACATACAGTGTGATTAGAGTTAATCGAAGGATTACCAGGTTTATAGGCACGTCGCTCTTGCACCTCTGACTTGAGCCATAAAAGCTCAACACTCTACTCACAAGCATAGGCACGCACGCACGCGCATGCACACACACACACATACACACACACACACACACACACAACACACACACACACACACGCGCACGCACACACACACACACACACACACACACACACGCACGCACACACATACACACACACACACACACACTCAAGCACACACGTGTACCATTGTGTTCTGACATTCAAATATACTTAGCTGCAGACGTTGCTGTCATACTAATACTATCATAGTTGCTGCCAGTTGGTTTTTCAAAATTTGGTGGGTGAGCAGTTATGGTAGTATTGGTTGCATTGGCTTTGATGTTGGCAATAGTAGTGGCGGTGACGGTGGGGCATTGTTGTTGTGGTGGCCATCTTGTTCTTGTTAATTATATTGTTGTTGTTGTTGTTGTTGTTGTTGTTGGTGGTGGTGCTTAGTTTCAAATCAAACTTCATTGACCAAAAGTCAAAACTGTTTCATTCATCTTTTAAAATACACCAGAGAATCATGTTATCTCGTGTAACTACTTTCTTTCTTTATTTGAGATGGTATTGCTTATCTTGTTTATACTATTTATGTTGTGGATCATTAAAGAGTTGTGGGTGTTGTAGTGGTAGTGATTATACTGGTATTGGTGTTGACGCTGGTTGTATTGGTGTCCACGGTAGATAATGGCGCTGTAAAGTATATAGTGCCTGTGGCCGGCTTTTGGCGATCACTACTATATTTTGGACCCTATGCCAAGGAAAGTGTTTGGATATGTTCTCTCTTGCGATGAGTGAATAGTATTAACATCCGGTATAGAAATTTGAACCCCAGTAGCTTTGAAATTAGACACCTAACAGCTTGAATATATCCAAACACCTCCCTAAGGTATTTGGATATATACAAACCGAAGACAGTTAGGATAGTTCTAATTATTTTAAATGTAAAGTATCAAAATCTATCTAATTAAGAATGGGAATTAATATAAGTAAAGGGCATTTAAAAGTAATAATTTGAGCTCGTAATCGGAGCTTATAAATAAATAAATGAATAAATTATAACAGGATTGGGTGTGGCTGTATTGTAAGAAATTTACTTACGAGGTTCCAGGTTCAGTCTTACTGCATGACACCTGAGGCAAGTGTCATCTACTAGTGGAAACTCAAAGAAGCGTATTGTGTATACATACATATATATATAAAGTAAAGCCTATTTGCCAACATAATGTGGCTGCCCCGAAAGGGACGATGTTACTGTTGTTTTAACCCCAAGAAACATCGTTTCTTGCTGGCTATACTACACACTATCTGTGTCCTTATATTTTCGAACAGGGAGCTCAGCACTCCCATCTAGCGTAAAACAACATCTGTGAACTAGTTTCTGGGTTATTGCTCTTTATCAACACAGAGTGGCTGCTTTGGCCAGATGGCGTCGCTGAATTCTATATGTTCGGACTATATGTTCGAACGGTGAATAAATAAAGTAAAATAAAATTACTTGTTTCCCAAAGGAAAAAAAGAAACTAAAAGGGGAGATGCAGTGAAAATGGTACACTCCTTCCCACGTGACATAGTCAGCCACTATAAAGTCAGACAGTTACTCGTTGTAGGAGGTCAGTAGTAGTAGTAGAGTCGTTGTACGAGTTCTCAGCGGGAGTCAGTGTCAGTTACGTGATATTTACGAGTTTGAGTTACCGTCAAGGTAGACGTTGCAAGTCGTTGTCTTGCAGAGCTATCAGCGATAGCACGAGGGAGGAGTCAAAAATAATAAGACGCGGAATACCGCCACAACATAATAGTGGCAACAAGAATATTATAGTGCCGACGACAACATACAAGTGGATGAAGATCCAGATTATAACAAAAAGTAAAATGCAATGAAAATTAGATGGGAAAATAAGGTAATGGATATAGGAGAATAGAAATAATATAAACTTGCGAGACCCGTGAATGTTTCAGGGAATTAATGGTAAACTTATTGAGTTATTTCTGAAAACTAACCAAAAAAATCCCGAAAGCGTAGCCCGTGTTGTGTCTGTATGGGAAGATAGTCGCTCACCTGCAACTCATTGAAAAATGAAAGAAATTGGAATACGATGATTACTTAATGCACTTCATATGCTTTATGCACAGTTTTATAAATTTAATATACAGCACTCATAAAATAAATATTCACTCTTATTTTCCCATTTTTCTCGTAAACAACAATAAAAAATATCCCGTACATATGATACAACCTTTTGTTAAATTGCATATATCTGCCACGTAAATAAGGGTGACTATTTCACGGAGTTGCACTTATGCGCATGTGTTAAGTGATAGGTGATATAAAAAAAACTGTAAAAAATGCACTTTTCACTATCCACGTACCACCGCCACCTCCTCCTCCACCACCACCACCACCACCACCACCACCACTACCATCATCTTCCTCTCCCTCTCCCTCCCTCTCTCTCTTTGCCTTTCTTTAACCTTAGCATCAGAACATTAATCCTCTGCTAAAATTATATTTCTAACTCTATATCACTACCTTCAACAAACTTTTTTAACCACGTAATAAATATTACGTTTCCCCTACCACACGTCATGGACACATTTTTCTCTCTCCGTCCTTTCTCTCTCACTCTTCCCCTTATCCTTTTTTCTCTCTCCTTTTTCTTTCTCCTCTCTTTAGCTTCAACTAATCACTTAAAAGTGTTACAATTACGTTCCATCTACCTTCCGTCATGGTTGCTTTTCTCTCTCTCTCTTTCTCTTCTACTTTTCTTTCTCCCTCTTTTTCTCTAATCATGTGAAAGCGTTACCGACGGGCTAAGCAACGTAATGACAAGCAGAATTATTATATAAGATGGATATGTTCGTCACAAAAAAAAAATTGAGAAAAACAAAAAGAGATCTGTGATTGGATGAACTAAGCAAAAATGACAAGTGGTATTTAATTTAAATATGTATCATCCCTCATCTGTTGAGCCAGGAGGGCTTGTGGATGTCTTATCGTATTTCTCTCATGATTAATTATCGAGGAAATCATCCGGAGGTTTTGTTGTAAATATGTTTACATCGTACCGCTAATTGCTGTCTTTTATTTCTCGTTTTCCCTACATCATAAGATAGTGCACTGCTCCGTATCGGCCACTTAATATTATACTTTGTTTTTATCTTTAAGCTGTCAAATTAGTTTGCTTAATAAAGTCGAGCTTTCTTTATTCCTGTGTTTAAATGATGAGACGTGGTTATAATATCGAGATTTGGGTACACTAGGTATATGCATCGCAACCATATGCGCGTGACATGATGACCTCTTATCAAGATAAACAACTTTTGACCTTGCAGGTGGGGCCCAGTCTAAATTTTCTTCAGGTCTAGTAGCCCAACCCGCTCAAAAGGTCCCTGGATAAAGGTTGTTTAAGGATGATGAACGAAACACCATGTTTCCAGAAGTGAATTATTTAAACCCCAAAGAGTCCCACTCAGCACATGGCTATGATGCTCCCCCACTATTCCTGATCATGATCAGAAACGCACATATCGTCAGACTTTAACTAGTTGAGCTGGTTAAAGCTCAACTGGTTAAAGTCAAGTAACTTACAAGCAATCTCTTATATTGAGCAGAATATTTGCTTTAACCCATCTTTTATACCAGGACAAAACATGTACTTGGTAACACTTCCAATCAGTTAAAATAAATAGCCAAGAGAACCACTGTCTGGTATTGCATCAGAACAGTTATTATTATTGTTGTTATTGTTGTTGCTATTGATTTAACTCAGCTTCGGTCTTATTCCTAGCAGGGTTTATATGAATAGCAGATTATTACATGTAACCTTAGGTATCTGATAGCTTTCAATAGTCTTTCAAGTGCTTAGAATCCTCATGATAATCTTTCCTATCTCTAAGAGGCAAACTTTCTGTACAAACTCTACAGTGCTTTCTATACTAACCTCCTTCAACCATTTGTCTATATCATTGCTTACAGTTCCACTGCACTAATTATTATAGGCACAACCTTATTATTATTATTATTATATTATTATTATTATTATTATTATTATTATTATTATTATTATTATTATTGTTATTGTTATTGTTGCTGTTGTTGTTGTTGTTGTTATTGTTATTGTTGTTGTTATTATTATTATTATTATTATTATTATTATTATTATTATTATTATTATTGAGTGAGAGAGCAGTTCATGCCATCAAAGTGACACTGGGGTAAAATATACGAAGCCCAATATACCCATCATGACTACCCGTCTGATAAAGGTACACTAGGCACATGCATCACAACCATATGTGCGCGACATGGTGATCTCATATCAAGATAAACAGCACATGACCTTGCAGGTGGGGCTCAGTTAGAATTTTCTTCAGGTCGAGTAGCCCATCCCGCTCAAACGGTCCCTGAATAAGGGTTGTTTAAGGATGTTGAAAGAACCACCCATGTTTCCAGAGGTGAACTATTCAAACCCCAAAGAATCCCTCTCAACACATGGCTATGATGCTCCCCCACTACTTCTGCTCGTGATCAGAGATGCACATATCGTCAGCCACTAAGGGACATGCTCAACTGGTTAAGGTCAAACAACTGACAAGCAAATCTGTGGTATTGAGCAGAATATTTGCTGTAGCCCATCTTTTATACCAAGACAAAACAATTGATGCTCCCCCACTACTTCTGCTCGTGATCAGTTATTATTATTTTTATTATTATTATTATTATTATTATTATTATTATTATTATTATTATTATTATTATTATTATTATTATTATTATTATTATTATGATCATCATCATCATCGTCGTCGTCGTCGTTGTTATTGTTATTATTATTATTATTATTATTATTATTATTATTATTATTATTATTATTATTATTATTATTATTATTTTCATTAGCATCTTTCAGTTTTGTTTTCATGTCTTGCCGAGTGTCTTCCTGACATATAGGGCAGAGAAACATACTGTATATATTGGTAGGCCATTACAATAAACGCACCAGACTGTTCATTTATAAAGTCATGTGATAGAGAAAAAGGGGAATAAAGACAGAGAAAAAAGCAAAAATAAAAAAAAGTAAACAGAAAATAAAAGGGGAAAGGAAAGAAAATTCACAACGCCAATGCTCTTCTCAATACGTACCAGTTAAGATAATTTTTTGCACTTCTTGCATGGATCGTAAGCCAGGGATCATCCTTAAATAATTTTCAGTTCCTTTTATGATACTTCCAAGTGATCCTACAATCACTGGTTTTGTAACAGTCTTGAGATGCCACATCTTTTCGATTTCGATTAGCAAATCTTTATATTTTCTGAGCTTATCAAATTCTTTTGCCGAGATATTATGGTCACAGGGTATGCTCCTGTCAATCAATAAACAGACTTTATTGTTTTGGTCTTTCACAAGAATATCTGGTTTATTTGCTTTGATGGTCCGGCCTGTACGTATTGGGAAGTCCCAAAGAATAGATACATTTTCTCCCTCAGTTACAGCCTCAGGGCGGTGCTTGTATCATTTGTCAGCATTCTTGATTTTATAAAGCTGACACATTATCCAGTGTAGATATTGGACAGCTCTGTCATGTCTTCATTTGTACTCTATAGATGCTAAAACCTTACATCCAGAGATTAGGTGGTCGACTGTTTCTATCCCATCGTTGCAGTATGGGCACTTTGGTTCTACACCATTTTTCATCATATTGGCTTGATAGTTCCGGGTCAATAAGCTCTGACCTTGGGCAGCCAAGATAAAGCCTTCACTCTCTGCCTTTAGCCCTGAGCTCCGTAGCCACTGATGGGTGTGCTTCTGGTCTACATCAGCTTGTTTGCTACGGGCCGCATATTTGCCATGGGTGGTTTTTGTTCCCACCCATCAGCCAATTGTTCTAGCGCATTTTACTTTGATCTTGATTTCACCTCCTTTGCAACTACAGTTGCTGCACTTCCTTCACGCTGTTCAACCTGGGTATTATGCATAAACTCACTTGAAAAGTGTTTTGCTCTCCTTCATAACAGAATGAAGCTTCTCACGTCTTTCATGGTTTTCAACGAGCTTTAGCAGCCAGTCATTTGATGTTTAAAGATATTTTGCCAATCCAATTGTGGTGGTTTTGTATGAGATTTCAAACTGGATCAAACCTCGACCTCCTTGAGCTCTGGGTAGGTAAAGACGATCTGCGTCTGCCTTTTGGGTGGGACATCTTATTGCAAGTCAGCAACTCTCTCTCTCTTTTACTCTTTTACTTGTTTCAGTCATTTGACTGCGGCCATGCTGGAGCACCGCCTTTTTGTCAATCTTCCTTATTTCGCTCATATTCCAGTTCAACACATTGAAACTGTAAATAACAACAGGAACTGCTAATGAATTTATAGCTAACACCTTGTTACGTGCATTTAACTCAGATTTTAGGACTGTCCGAACTCTCATGTAAGACTCCTTCCTGATCTTCTCTTTCATACTTGCATGTTGAATGCCAGAGCCCTCATTTATTCCGAGGTATTTGTAAGTTTGTTCCTGCTCGAGCTCTTTTATGACTGTGTCAACATCCAACACCACTGAATGTGAGATATTCAGTTTCCCTTTCTGGAAAGTAGCCTTGGCACATTTATCAAGATCAAATTCCATCCCAATGTCATCACTGAATGCTTTCACAGTACGTAGTAGTTCTTCAAGCTCATCATCGTCTTTGCCATAAAGTTTTAAGTCAACCATATCAAATAGATGACTTATTTTCTTGTCGCCAATTTTATATCTATACCCTCTTCTGTTGAGTTCACTTGTAAGGGGTATTAGGGCTATGCAGAAAATTAGAGGTGAAAGTGAGTGACCTTGGAAAATGTCGCAGTTGATATTAATATTTTTTGTGGTCAGTACTCCATCAGAGACGTATAACTGGAGATTTGTATTCCACATTGACATGTTGTGTTTCAGGAAGTTTGAAATCACAGGAGAAAGTTTGAAGATATCCAGCGATTTCAAGATCCATGAATGCTGTGTGCTGTCGAAGGCAATTTTATAATCAATCCATGCAGAACTAAGATTTCTGCGTTTGTTATGACAGTTCTCAAGGATCATGCGATTGATTAGGAGTTAGTCTTTGCATCCATATAAGCCTCGTCGGCACCCTTTTTGTTTAGTAGGGAAAATATCGTTCTATTCCATAAATGTGTATATTTTCTCCACGAGAAAGTTTATACGTGGTTGATAGACATGTTATGGGCCGGTAGTTTTGGGGAAATTTGGTTTCATTACTCTTCGGGAGTAGGTAAGTAATACCTCTTGCTAACCAGTCGGGTGTTTTTGCACGGCCTCTCATAATTTCATTGATTAACTGGACTAACTTTTCGTGCGCGCACGGGAGCGAGGCGAGCCAAAAATTCGGTACCCTATCATTAGCAGATTTCCAATTATGAGCCTTTGTAAGTGTCATCCTTAGGTCTGCTATTGTGATATCTTCTCTTGCTTGCACTGGTAAGTTTTGGTAGGATCCAGCCTGCATTTTCCTTATAAGTCTTTTCATTACTCTAGATATTTTCCCAGAAGTTTTCAACTTCTTCCATGGCTTCTTCAACAGTTATTTTCTTCTTCCCTATTTCTCTGTAGATCGTTTTCGCATTGGATTTGAACAACTTATTTTGTCTGTAAAATTTGTTTCTCTTATCAAATCTTCGTATTCTTTGAGATTTGGCTTGGACTAATTATCATCATCATCATCATCATTATTATTATTATTATTATTATTGGTTCCAACCCTACATTTATTTCTTCTGTCATCACTGTTGACCTTATCCCTATTGTTTTTGTTATTAACTTTTATTACTATCATTATCACCATCTTTTTAAAGAGTTCCGTTGTACTAAAAAGTATTGTTGTTAGTAGTGTTTTCATTAGAATTTACCTGTTTAGTATCACCGTCTCTAACATCTATATAATAACCTGCTTGTTCGTTCACCCATTATACTTTAGCTAGTTAGAGAGGTGGAGTGAGTGAGAGATGGCGGTGGAATGAGTGAGAGGTAGAGGTGGAGTAAAAGTGTGCGTGTGAGAGAGAGACAGAGAGGGAGATGTGAGTAAGAAAAAAGGAAGGAAGAAGAAGAGAAAGATGTATAATACGGCCAAATGTGTCACGTGGTTAGTCGAAGGGAGTGGCGAAGAGCGAGAGAAAAAGACGGTAAGAGAAAAGAAGGAGTGAGAAGTGTTAACGACGTGGTATAGGGCGGAGAGGGAAAGATAAAGAGAAAGTGATATGTTTAGGATACAATAGTCAGTAGAGGGTGATATTCTGGTGGACAGTTTAAAGAAAGGCCGGTAGAGATAGATGGAAAGGGGGCAGTTACATTGAGAGAGAGAGAGAGAGAGAGAGAGAGAGAGAGAGAGAGAGAGAGAGAGAGAGAGAGAGAGAGAGAGAGAGAGAAATAGCGTTTGTATTGTCAGAGTAGAGCCTCATCGACAGGAAAAAAGATTAAACAAACAGTTGAACTGAAATTAAATGAGCTTTGTTACTGAAAACTATAGTGATGATGATGATGATGATGATGATGATGGTGGTGGTAGCATGTTGATACTAAAAAGTATTTTTTATCGAACTAAATGTGTAATATTATTCTTTACACTTTACACTTTAGTTTGTCAGAGAGGAGGAGGAGGTGCAGTGAGAAAGAGGAAGAGGGAATGTGAGAGTAAGTGAGAGAGCAGATAGCCAACTGATGGATTATACTGTCACTCATATGGTTAGTGGAAGTGAAAGGTGCAGAAAAAGAGAGAAATATTAAAGAGATGCAGAAGGGAATCACATGGTTAGTAAGTTGATTGAAGTAGAGAGACTATTGTATCCTAAATATAAAGTGCTTAGAAGAAGGCGATTTTAAAATCATATGTTATTGTGACTGGAAGTGAATTAACTCAGCAAAATAAAAATAAAAATGCAAGTCATCATTTCTCTCTTAAATAGATTCTCTTAATCTTTTTCGTTCTGTGGAAATTCCACGAGTGTCACTAGTTATTAATAGACTGACTATTGGTATAAAAGCTATCACTACTATTATACCTACTATTCTTGTTGTTGCTGCTGTTGTTGTTGTTGTTGTTGTTGTTGTTGTTGTTCTTCTTCTTCTTCTTCTTCTTCTTCTTCTTCTTCTTCTTCTTCTTCTTCTTTTTTTCTTCTTTTTCTTCTTTTCTTCTTCTTCTTCTTCTTCTTCTTCTTCTTCTTTCTTCCCCCCTCTCTCTCTCTCTATATATATATACACACATACTATATTTATATAGATATATATATATATACATGAATATACATTATATATATATTATATATATATATATATATATATACGTAACATACGGTATAATTATATATATATATATATAGGGAGAGAGAGAAAGAAAGGGTGAGGGAGAACAAGATATAGATAGATGCAAAAACAATATATGCACAAATATTCACGTTGAAAATTTCTACGCCCCACATGGTGTTTATAGTAAATCATACTCAAACACAGGGACACACTGACACACGCCCATAGACACGCACGTACACACGTATTTGTATGCGTGTGTGTGTGTGTGTGTGTAATTATAATGCTGTAAAGCACAAGCTTCGCTAGAAAGAGGAGTCAAATGAACCCCTAAACCACATAGAGCTCATTTAAAACAAGGATGGTGACAGCCGTGCGGTGAATAAAAATTATTGGTCTCACCTCTGCGAAGATCGCAAAAGGAATGGCAGATAAATTAGAATCGATTTCTGGATTTGCGCCAAGGGGCGCTTGTCCTTCTTTAACCAAGTCTACTGTAAACAAAGCCAAAATTTAAAAGATACTTTAGTAATTATGACTATTCAAAACTAGTTAGAAGGAGAAACATATTGTTGAGAACAATGCATTTCGTTGGGTGTCTGTTATCTCTATTCTAGCTTTTGGTGGCCTAGAAGAGGTTAGAACGGTCAAATGGCAAAGGCATTATATTGCTTAGCGAAGGCATCTGGTAAACGTAACTGCTGTCACTCACAGAAAAATTGTTGTTTTACCATGAGAAAAGTGCTGTTGAACTGATAAGTGAAATTTGGTGATCAGGATCGAATCTACGGTATGCCTGCATGAAGCTACTACTACTACTACTGCTACTACTACTACTACTACTACACTCACACACACACATATATACGCATTATATTTACACGTATGTATGCGTGTATGTGTGTATGTATACATGTATCGTGATTATAACTATTCAAATTGTTAACTATGCTTTGATCTTAAATAGCACGTCAAATAATGGCTTTTTGATTAAGAAGGGAGTGCGGTTTTTAATTTCTTAGAATTTATCCGAGTCTCCGTAAGCGCGGAATCCTGTAACGTGAGGTGACCGTAACTTGCGTGCGCGTGTATGTGTGCTTCTACTTTCACATTTAACTATCGTTTACTTTTTCTACCAACAACATATATCATTCTCAAGCGCCCAACATTTATTTTACTGACCATTCATTTCTTAAGTACGGTTGATATTGTAGCTGAGGTTCACCATTATCATATAATGTGTCTAGCAACAAACACCAAAGAATAGATTCTCTTGTGGTTTATGTGTCTAGTCCTATACTAGCTAACGCAGTGACACCTGATCGATTAAACCACCAATGAAAAGGTTAACAAGTATGTCACAGATATTGATGTTTTATAGTAGTAGAGTTTTATATATACAATATATATGTGTGTATGTGCGTGTCTGTGTGTGTGTGTGTGTGTGTGTGTGTGTGTGTGTGTGTGGCACGCGCACGCGCGCACTTTTTTGTGTGTGTTGTGTGTATACATATGTGTGTGTGTGAGAGAGTGCGTTTGAATGTATACGTATAAAGAAAATAAAATACAAAATGCGACAGATCGAAAGGACGTTCACAATTAATAAAATTGTTAGGCTGACCGTTCAAAGAAGGAGAACGAGTAAAATTTATTGCGTCAAAGTATAACGTTTCGGACGTAGTTCTTCGTCGAATACGAAAAAAAATTCAAAAAGAGACAAGAAACTGAGGAAAGAAAGGGGAAATAGGAGATAAGAAAAGAGAGAAGAGAGCCAGGAATAAAACACACGTTGGTTACTTAGCATGTTCGACTTCTGACTAACCGGAAAAGTGAGAGATATGAGAGGTGTTCATTAAAGATTTTCTATGACCCACTTCCCTTGGACTGGAATAAACTTGGCATGATTATTAGCCCTTCTCTGCATAACCACCACCAATGGCGACACACTTCTTCCATCGCTTGATGCAGCTTTGAAGACCTCGTTTGTAGAAGTCAGTAGGTTGCGCCTGGTGCCAAGACTTCAACTCGAAAATAAGTTCATCATCATCCAAAAAGTGCTTCCTTTTCAAAAGATACTTCATGGTTTGGAAAGAGGTCAGATGGTGCGAGATCGGGAGTGTAAGGGGGATGAGGAAGGATTTCATAACCGCAGGAATGTGATTTCTTCTGGGCAACGTGCGCATTGTGAACTGGAATGTTGTCTTGGAGGAGGCAGACTCCTTTGGTCAGCATACCCGACTTTCTGCTTTGATGGCGTCCCGCAATTTCTGTCGAAGAGAAGCATAATATTGTGGTACCCTTTGCCAGAAAATCCACCATCACTAACCCGCGCTGGTCCCAAAAACCTGTGAGCATCACCTTGCCTGCTGAGGGTTGGACACGAACCTTCATTGGAGGTGATGAGTTATCATGCTTCCATTGCTTCAATTGGACTTTAGTCTCATGATCATAATGACGGACCCATGCTTCATCCTGTGTGATAAATCTACCGAAAAAGCTCTCCTCGTTTATTGGCACATTGCCAAAAGAGGCTGGGAGCAATTGACTCGTTCCTGCTTCTGAAAAGGTGTGAGCATACGGGGAATATATCGTGCAGATAACATCCGCATGTGCAAATGGTTGTAAATTATTTTTTTCACGGATCCTACACTTATCTTCACTTCTTGGGCTAGGTGCTGAATGCGGTGATCCTCCAAAATGGCGGCTTCCACTTTATGAATGGCGTCGTCATCAATGTCGGAATGTGGTTGTCCACCGATGTCCAACCGCATTTGAACTTACGATGCCAGTGCTTGACTATGTCGTATGACGGTGCATCGTCACTATAAACTTCTTTCATCTCATCGGAAGTCTCTTTGGTGTACAACTTTTCAAGTATAAGAACCTGATCACTGATCTGCATTCAACTTGCTCCATTATAACATCTTAGTCCATTTCAGCAATCGTAAAAGACAAATGAATACTAGTGGAAAGCTGCGATTTACAATGTGACATGTAGAGACATGTATCATTATATTTGTACAAGTTCCATTTCCTGCACTAACCGGAAGTGGGTCAGAGGTAATCTTTAATGAACACCTCTCGTAATTGTAGTTTTTAAAGACGAGAGAGTACCCGTTGGCATGCATGTGTATGTGAATGAATACGTGTATGTGTGAAAACGCGCGTATGCATGAAAATACACATGTATGTAGTGTTCATGTGTGTGTAAGTGTGCGTGTGTGCATGACTATAGAGGGTACGAGCAGTGTGCTTGTGTGAGGGAGTGCTTGGTTGGTTAGATTAGCAGTGTCTGTGTGTGATTAGAGTGTGGTATAGGTTAGTTGTGTGTATGTGTTTAGGTGCATTGTGTGTGTGTGTGTGTGTGTGTGTGTGTGTGTGTGCGTGTGTGCGTGTATGTGTGCGTGTATGTGTGCGTGTGTGTTTATGTGTGAGTATATAGGAGGCATGAGTAGTGTGGGTACAGGTGTGTAGGTGCCTACATACCTACACGCACATTACTCATACCTCTCTATACGGACAATGATAGGGTAATGGGATTGGCAGTGTATGCGTCAGTGACTGTGCGTGTCTGTGTTTATGTATATGAGTGTATGTGTACCGCGCTCACACACTCACACACTCACACACTCACACACACACACACACACGCGCGCGCGCGCGCGCAAATTAACGCATGCATGTACATATGATTATACCCATGCGAAAATATCGGGTTATTAAGAATGCAATCTCTGATTTTGAACTGGAAGTTTATTTTACTTTATCTCAACAAAATGCCATGCAGTTAATCAAAGTATGCATCTAAATTATCAACACAATTTTGCCATTTTATCGGTAGCTTATTTATACCGGTTGCGAAGAATTCTGGAAAGCAAGAGGTGATGAAATCACGAAAGGTTGTTTTTGCATCTTCTTCAGATTTGAAGTTCTTTCCTTGCAAAATGTTGTCTAACACCTGGAAAACGTGATAGTCAGTTGGTGCAAAGTCTGGTGAATATGATGGATAACATAGTACTTCCAAGTTCAGTTCTTGTAACTTGGGTAGCGTTCTTTGTGCAACATGTGGAGCATTGTCTTGCAAGAGAATTGGACTGTCTCTATTGACCAATCTCGGTTGTTTAATTGCAAGTTCACTCATCATTTCATCCAACTGGTTGAGGTATACATCCGCTGTAATTGACTTACCAGGTCTTATGAAGCTGTAGTGGATGACACCAGCGCTGGACCACTAAACTGACACCATTAGCATTTTTTGGTGAATATTCTTTTTTGGATTGTGTTTTGGAACTTCGTCTTTATCTAACCACCGTGAAAAACGCTTGCTATTGTTTAAAAGAATCCGTTTTTCATCACACGTAACAATATGATGCAAAAATGGTTCGCTTTTATGCCGTGACAGCAAAGAACTTCAAGTTTCAAGACGACGTGTCATTTGATGCTCGTTGAGTTCGTGTGGTACCCACTTGTCCAGCTTCTTTACTTTGCCGATTAGTATCAGATGGTGCAATACAGTTGGAATCAAAACATAAAACCCTACTGCTAACTCACGCATAGTTTGAGATGTATCCACTTCCACTACAGTTTCCAACTCATCCACCTTGGACTCAGGTTTGATTGTCAAGAGTAAAGTCACCAGACCGGCACTTCTCAATCTATCGCCATACAGTGCGCTCATTCGTCACGTCTTCACCAAACACCTCATTGATGTTTCGAGTTGTTTGGGATGCATTGGTCCCAAGACGGAACTTATATTCATAAACACGAATTTTTTTATCTATCCATGGGTTCACAAAAATTGATTTACAAGAAAAACTTACAATATAATTAGACATCCCGAATTGCATTTCGGAAAGCGATGATGTAACTCATCAATGTTGTAAAACAAAGAATTGTCAGGATAAAACATTAGAGTCAATGACTAACAAACATGGTGCATAAGAAAATCAGACATTTCATTCTTAATGACCTGATATATTTAAAAGTACATATAAAAGTTGGTGTATTTCTGTATTTTTGCGTGTGAGTCAATGTTATAAGCATTCGTGCGTGTGTGTGTTTTATGTGTGTATAAATATAAATATCTATGTTATGTATGTACGCATGCAGAAGAAAAAATTCATTGGAAAAGAAAGTGAATGAGACTAAAAAGGGGAGAGAAACTTGGGCCTGAACCTGGTAGTTGGTTGGTGTGTCCGTATGTATGTGTGTGTGTATAAGTGTGTTCATATAATTATATACTTGTGTGTGTGTGTGTGTGTGTTGTGTGTGTGTGTGTGTGTGTGTGTGTGTGTGTGTGTGTGTGTGTGTGTGTTGCATGTACGTATATGTGTGCGTGTGTATGAAAGTGTTTGCTGGGTTGAGGCTGGCAATGTGTGTATGAGAGTGTGTGTGTGTGCTTGTGTGTGTGTGTGCTTGTGTGTGCGTGTACGTATAAGTGTATGTGTTCGTGGCTATGTGTGTATGGCTGTGTATGTGGCTTATATTCTATGCGCGTGTGTATGTAACTGTATGTATCTCTGTGTGGGCGTGTAGTATGTTACAGGAAGATCGGTGGTGATTTGAGACCGGGTGGTACATGAGTCTTAAGGGAAGAGATGAATCGTAGTTCTTTGCGATGTCTGGATTTTGTGGATAAGTTTATAAAGCCAAGCCAAACATACTAGAGTGTTGTGTGAAGTACGGCAAGCGGAAATAAATGGAAACTAAGTTTTGTATCCGGAAACAGATGTCTCGAAAGTGCTCGGTATATCAGTCCGCTAAACGGTGACCCGTTTCGCTTATGTTGTAAAGCAAATGATGTTGGTGGAGGTGCGAATGAAAGAGTTAAAGATGTGTACTTTGTCGTGGTTCGGTCCTATCATGGAGGTGATCTTAGTGAGGAACTGGACGTGGAGATGGGCGGAATTGTGAGAGAGAATGGCTCTACCGCCTGGTGGTCACGTAGATTTTGGGTATACATACAGTCATGTATACATACGTACGAACATACATACACATCCATCCATCCCCATCCATCCATTCATACATAGTACATACATACATACTTGCATACACACATTATATGTGTGTACGTTTGTATGTGTACATACACATACAAAGAGAAAGTAACGGTGACACTAGCATATTTGGTGCTGTAATATAAGAAATGTTAATTGAAGTTATATACGTAGTGAGAAGAACAATAAGATTTTGTTTTGATGATCCTTATCATGCTGATGTAGTACCGACATAGGTTTCCTATCACTATATTCTTTCTAGTGATGCGCTATTCTCTCAGCCAGGCTCGAGGCAGTTTCTCCCAATATATGCTGTGGTGAATTCTTAAGGTGTGTTTGGACTAAATATGACAGTTTGCATAAAAGGAAAAGAAAGCGCATTATCCCATCCAAAAATATAAGTAACTTTAAAAATAAAAAAGTATCAACTAAATGATGGTTGGGAAATAATAGTTTGCCCAGAGTAGCTGCCCCCAGCTTCTAACACGGACTCAAGGTAGCTCCGGAAACTGGCGCATGCTTTTCTCATTGTAACCCTTGGAAGATCTTCGAATACCTCTTTGATCTTGACCACCATGTCGGCCTTGATTTGCGGGCAGAGCGGTTGATACCTTTCTCATCTGTATCTCACACATAGGAATCCATGGCATTACAATCGGAGGAATATGGAGACTAGAAATTTGAGCTGGTGAAACTGTAGAAATTCTCCGACAACCACTCCTTTTGAGAAGTATGGCAAGGAACAGAAAATAATACCGACGGAAGTTTCTTATCACTGTATTCTTTCTTATGCTCCTCCATTCTCTGAACCAAGCTGGCTATAGAAGGCCTACGTCAGTACTTTAACGCCATGTTTAGGATAAACATGAAGGCATGTTGAATATCATAGACCTACAAATCATCCTATGACGTAACTTGACGACAGATACGTGAATCTCATTTAATAAAATAAAAATACGGATAAAGTATAATGCCCACACCACCACCACCACCACCACCATTACTACTACTACTACTACTACTACTACTACTACTACTACTACTACTACTACTACTACTACACTACTACTACTACTATTGCTGCTGCTGCTACAAAAATATTAAACTATTTACTATCATTTATGAATGTACATGTATATGCATACCTTTATAATGCTGATGTATGCCACAAAGAATAGGCACCTTGGCATTAGATTGGTCGTGGTGGTATACAAATTCGCATATATGTATGTTCCTGTATATTATAGTTGCAGACCACCATGTAGTTGCATATTGATATCAAATTGGTCGATAAACACAATGTAAATCAGATACTGCGGCGGACCACAGCATTTATAAAGGAAACTGGTCCCACTACCACAACGACCAGAGGAAAAAATTATAGACCTATAAGTTAATAAACATACATCGTCATGTGTGTTAGTTTAGTAAATATACATTGGCTTATTAAACATACATTTTTGTGATTCGTGTGTGTGTGTGTGTGTGTGTGTGTGTGTGTGTGTGTGTGTGTGTGTGTGTGTGTGTGTGTGTGTGTGTGTGCGTGCGTGTGTGTGTGTGTGTGTGTGTGTGTTTGCGCCCGCGCGCAGTAGAGTGTGTGCTTATATGATTTGCTTATACATATGTTAAGTATAGCACATTGATAGATAAATTCATTATTCCTTTGCGCTATTAGAATGAAAGAGAAAGAGAGATTTAAAAAATTGTAATATGATCCGCACCATTCCGAAAATAAATATAGTTATTAGTCTTGAATGTCCATACACGCACTCACACGCATCAACGTACACCTACATACACACGCATTCCATTCGGAGAGACAAAAATACTAACCATAGAATAAACAAATAAATTGATAAATAAATAAACGTTTAAGCATTCACACCTTTTACAGAGTCCACACCATAGGCATACACAGGAACGCACACACCCCTCTCTCTCTCATATATTGTCATTCACATCCCCAGTAAATATAAAATATGGAATTTGTGAACAGGCCTGGAGCAGAGCTAGAGTAAACTGGGCGTATGTCATTGATGAGGTGACGAAACGCTTGATCAAACAATCGATTAATATGGTAATAGGGTAAATGGTTAACTAGGTGACTTATAATAATAAAAGAAATGAAATAGAAACACTGTTTATTATTAGTATAAGGTCCCTCCCGAGATACAATAAAAAGGATATAATAACAAGCCATAAACGGAGATATTCTTAGTCACTCATTTCTAAGAACTACTGCATGATTACATGTCAAAGCAGAGCCTTTGTGTAATCAGGTCGCATGTTGTCTGACTGACTACAGTTCCCTAAAGTAGTGATAAGCAGACAGAAAGAAAAATATTTGAATGTGCGTTGGATAACATTTGTTGTGTTATCAACAGAACAACAGTGATAGGTGAATATTTATTACTATTAAGAAGAGCATTTGATTAATAAAATGTTACATACATAGTAAAGATATTAAAACATGGGTGATCTTTTAGAAAAGGTATCTAAAATGGCCGACACTAAAGTGAATTAAACGACACTAAAGAAAATGAAGACCACCAATGAAATTCGGTGTTAAAATGAAATAAGTCATGTTGATTCTTCTGTTTTGCTTAATATTTTGAATAAATAGCCGAAAGTGAATGCATGGAACTTCTGACAATGTTCTCAATGTATCTTCAAAATTTCGGATGGCGTCGGGTTCACAAAGATAATACTCTCATCGACTGGACACGACCTTATGTAATAAATTTCTTCCATTTTTTATTTTTGCATTTTAATAGAATAATTTTACAAATAAATTCATGGAAATTTAATGAAATAACAGCTACGTTTTAGGTTCTTTCAGACAAATATATTTTATCACCGATTTTCATGAGTCCATTCATTATATGAGCATATAATAAAAGATTATTAAAGCATTAATTAAAAGCATTAACAAAATCTGTCAAACAAGAGAGAAAACGAGATTTCTTCTCGCAACAATGTTCTACATTAAATAAATATTGCAATGTATAATAATTATATAGTGTTCTGTATGCTCGTATTAGTTTCGTTTTATCTTTTGTATTACCTCAATCAAAGCATATATATATATATATATATATATATATATATATATATATATATATATATTATATATATATATATATATTATATATGGTCAGTTTTTTGAGAATAAAATCACTAATCAAACGTACGCGTAACAGCTTAGTCGGTGACCTCAAAGTATGCACAAGACACATTCTTTCAGTTTGCTTGCTGATAACAAAATAGGACAAAATAACAAATCTGATAGGGCGTATGTCAATCAACTAACTAACTATATCCTGTTTTGAAGATGAAATTTAATGACTATTGAAGTTTGAGTGACAAATTAAAAATGCATATCTATTTATGTATATAAGTACATATATATATATATATATATATATATATATATATATATATATATATATATATATATATATATATATATTATATATATAATAGTTATCCGTAATAATGAAGGGTGAAATTAATTAATTTGGAATAATTATCAATTACACCAAGTAGTCTTCGGCATGTAAAAGCCTCATTCGAGGAAAATTTAAGTAATACTAAGCTAAGGGTTTAGCAACGAATTGCCTTACCACATACCGAATTTAGAAATAGCAGTCAAAGGGTTATAGCTATTTCTTCTACTAAAAAGGGAGATCTCAGTAAAAACAGCAACTGGAAGGCGACACAAACAGGTAAGAGAGAATGAATTAACTGCAATCTATCAAACATTTTAAAGTTATCCACGGACGTACGTTTCGAAATCAAGTTTTTAGGAAAGCATAAGAATTAAATATTAAATATTAAATAATTCTATCTTACCGAAACTTCTTTTCTCTTCAGCGTAGAATACTATAATCATAAATGATTATATATTGAATTTTGAGATACTAGGAGGCACCAACTCAACTCATTATCAGAGCGAGCTAGAATCCGCAACTAGTATCACCGAATTCAAATTTGTGAATGAAACGATTGTGTCAACAGCCCCTTCCCACCCGCGTGTAGCCAAAACAAGATGCTGTGGTCAACTACTGAGATAAAATATGGTTATCCGTAATAATGAAGGGTGAAATTAATTAATTTGGAATAATTATCAATTACACCAAGTAGTCTTCTTCGGCATGTAAAAGCCTCATTCGAGGAAAATTTAAGTAATACTAAGCAATAAGGGTTTAGCAACGAATTGCCTTACCACATACCGAATTTAGAAATAGCAGTCAAAGGGTTATAGCTATTTCTTCTACTAAAAAGGGAGATCTCAGTAAAAACAGCAACTGAAGGCTGACACAACAGGTAAGAGAGAATGAATTAACTGCAATCTATCAACATTTTTAAAGTTATCCACGGACGTACGTTTCGAAATCAAGTTTTTAGGAAAGCATAAGAATTAAATATTAAATATTAAATAATTCTATCTTACCGAACTTCTTTTCTCTTCAGCGTAGAATACTATAATCATAAATGATTATATATTGAATTTTGAGATACTAGGAGGCACCAACTCAACTCAGTATCAGAGCGAGCTAGAATCCGCAACTAGTATCACCGAATTCAATTTGTGAATGAAACGATTGTGTCACCAGCCCCTTCCCACCCCGTGTAGCCAAAACAAGATGCTGTGGTCATCTACTGAGATAAAATATGGTTATCCGTAATAATGAAGGGTGAAATTAATTAATTTGAATAATTATCAATTACACCAAGTAGTCTTCGGCATGTAAAAGCCTCATTCGAGGAAAATTTAAGTAATACTAAGCAATAAGGGTTTAGCAACGAATTGCTTACCACATACCGAATTTAGAAATAGCAGTCAAAGGGTTATAGCTATTTCTTCTACTAAAAAGGGAGATCTCAGTAAAAACAGCAACTGGAAGGCTGACACAAACAGTAATATATTATGTGCATATAAGTACAGATATATATGTGAGTGTGTGATATATATATAATATATATATATATATATATATATATATTATATGTATATATACACACATAAATATCACATAATATATTCGTATGTATATATACAAAGACAAATACCAATGTTAAATACAACATGAATTAACGATGTATTAAAATTATCTCCACCGCTAGAGAATGATTTGTAATTATCAAATGGCTACTAAGACCGGCTCCACTTCAGGAAGGGAGATAATTTCACGATTGAAGATTTCCCCATAATTGATAAGCCATTAAGGAAAGTAACAGATTATTTTCTGGAGTTGAGAGTAAAGTTGTGGACATGATCTTGTGGCTCAGTCGTCTGAGCCACAAGATTTGAACTTTTGATGGGAGATGTAACAATTAACCATAACTTAGATACTCAAAACTGAAACGATATTTTACTTTCAAGTTAAACAGTTCATACCGTAAAATCCGTAAAGTAATATAACATATTTAAAAGGATTTATACAAATAAATTTCTTTGTGTGTGTGTGTGTGTGTGTGTGTATGTGTGCGTGCGTGCGTGTGCGAGCGCGTGTGTGTGTCTGTTTCTGTCTCTGTCCCTATCTCTTCCTCCTTCTCTCTCTCCCTCTCTCTCTCTCCCTCCTGTCTCTCTCTCTTTCTGACTGTCTATCAAGCGAGCGATCTGTCTTGCTACACACACACACACACACACACACACACACGAACATTTTATCTTTTACTTGTTTCGGTCACTGAAACTTTCAGCCGTACAAATCGACCTCAGTACTTCTTTTTTCAAAGCCTGGTTCTTATTCTTTCGGTCTGTTTTTGCCAGGCCGCTAGGGTACAGGTACGTAAACAAGCCAACACCGGATCTCAAGCAGTGGGGTGGACAAACACGAACACCTTCCACGCTACAATTGTCTGTATATATAATATATATATATATGTGTGTATGTGTTTGTGTGTGTGTGTGTGCGCGTGTGTGTGTGTGTGTGTGTGTTTTGTGGTGTGTGTATGTATGTATGTATGTATGTATGTATGTATGTATGTATGTATACGACGGGTTTCAGACCCAGATGTTCAGACCCAGATTCGTCATGTCTGTGAATAGCTAGGAACTAAGGTGTTCCAGCCATGATCGTCCCGTATATATTTTTTTCATTTAAACATAATATATGTAGGACCAATGTTTCTCTCAGATATAGTGCATTTACGATCGCGTGATCCAGCTTGTTCTTTTATCTTTTACTTTTTCATACATTGAACCGCGGCCATGCTTAGGCACCAACTCGAAAGGTTTAGTCAAACAAATCGACCGCCAATACTCTTTTTAATTCTTTAAGCCAGGTACTTATTCTATGTTTCTTTATTTCTTTTTACCGAACTGCAAAGTTATGGGGACTTAAAAAAATAACCCCGGTTGTCAAACGGTGGGAGGGGAGAAGCACAAAGATAAACACACACACACACACACCCTCACACACACGCGCGCGCACGACGGGCTTTCAATTTCTGTCTACCAAATCCACTGACAAGGCTTTGATCAGCCTGGGTGCTATAGTAGAAGAGACTTTCAGTGGGGCTGAACCCGAAACCATGTGGTTGAGAAGCCAACTTCTTACTACACAGCCATACATTTGTTTTTTTAAAAAAGATCACTGTAATAGGTCGAGCGACCTTATGAAGGCTCTTACGCTGGCTCCTTTATTTAAATGTGCCCTTAAGGTACACCTTCAAACAATGTGTAAATCGTTGGGGCAGTTTAGCTTAACTTTCATCTAAATCAGGGGTTCTCAGCCATTTTTTTTTTATCTATGGACCCCTTTGGTTACT
>NC_043000.1:65762814-65780314 GCF_006345805.1 Octopus sinensis | reverse complement strand
CGTACATAACAAAAGTAAAAATAGCAATTGGTCTAAAATTGCAATCAATGATTTGAACTTGAATAAGTGGTCACATGAATGGGAATAAATTAAAAATAAATTAGCGTGCAGAAATGGAATAGTCCGATGGATAATAAAAAATTTAATTAAAGAAAAGACTATTGGTCTATGAAGTATACAATGTAGAGAAAAGAAGAGCTAACAATCCAGTCTGTATATATTTTGAGTATTGTTTATCACTAGCGATATCAAGATATCTTTGTATTTTGCATTTTATGTGTAGATGTATATATATGATTTTACAGTAATATGTACCTATATATACACATATATACATGCACTAGCACTATGACCCGGCAACGACGGGTCTTTAATGTTTTAGTATATATATATATAATATGTATAGATCATACATGCACACCGACCTACATACATATATATATATATATATATATATATATATATATACTTATATATATACACTCATACTATATATATAATATTATACATATATTTTACATACATATATATACATATATATATATATTATATATATATATATATAATATATATATATATATATATATTATATATTATTATACTATATATAATTTAATTAATCCAAAAGGGAAACAAAAAACAACAACAACAGGAACAATTACAGTATTATTATTAATAGGGCGCTCAGGAGATGGAAGCAGGGAGGTATGACGTTTCGAGCGGAGCTCTTCGTCGGAAACATAAAGAAGAAGAGAGAGGAAAGAAAGATCCCAGAGCGGGCAACAGGGAAAGAGAAAAAAGACGACTGGTGTTTACGAGTTGCACATGGTGAAAGGCGGATGTTGACGATAACAAGAGCAAAGTGGGTTTTTAAAGGCAAAAGAGTGGAGACAAGGTTGGTAACCCAACAGATGTGTGTGTATGTGTGAGTGTGTGCATGTGCGTGTGTGTATGTGTGTGTGTGAGGCGAGATGAAAAAACAAAAAAATATGTGTGTGTTAGTGTGTGCGTCTGTGTGTAGGCGTGTGAGGTAGGGCGAGACTATGGTCAGCTAGCAGACGAGTCAGTAGTAAGAAAAGAAGAAGGAGGAAGGGAGGTCAGTAGTAAGAAAAGAAGGAAGGAGGAAGGGAGGGAGGGGAAGGGGTGGGGGCGTATGTAGCGTGCCAGCGTGTGTTGAGTAGTAGTGTGTGTGTGTGTCCAGTGTCGTGGTGGTATTAATGGCGAGTAGATTGAATGTGTGTAAGAGTGATGTATATATATAGGCAAGGTGTGTATATGTGTGCGCGTGTGTGTAACGAAAAAAGGGGGGGGTTAAGGAAAAAGGACTCCAGCTGAGGGGAAGATGGAAGAGTGGTACCGCGGAGACAGGCGTGGGAAAACCCAACGACACGCGACGGTCCCAGGAACGGGCGGGAGGTCTCGTCAGGTCCAAGGGCGAGGTGTATGCGGCGCGTATGCAGCGCGAGCCGGCGCAAGTGCGTATGTGCGCGTGCCTGCGAGTATGCGCGTAAGTATGTATGTGTGGGGATGTGTGAGTGTGTCTGTGTGTATGTCTGGGTGGCAGTGTGTCCGATGAATGTATGTGAGTATGTGTGTATGTATGTGTGTGCATAGATGTATGTCCGTGTGTGTTGTGTGTATGTGTGTGAGTGTGTATGTATGTACGTGTGGGGTGTGGGGAAGTGTGTGTATGTGCATGTGTGTGCGCGTACATACAGGTGTGTGAGTGAGTGTGTGTGTGTGTATGTATGTGTGAGTGTGTATGTATGTGTGTGTCGGATGCATGTATGTGTATGGGTGTATGTATGCGTGTGTGTATGTATGTATGTGTACGTGCGTGTGTGTGTGTGTATGCGTGTAGGTGTGCGCGTGTGCATGCATGTGCGTATGTGTGTGTGTGTGTGCATGTGTGTGTGTGTGTGCATGTGTGTGGGTATATATGCATGTGCGTATATGTGTGTGTATGTGCGTACATGTGTGTGTGTGTGTATGCATGTGTGTGTATGTAGGTGTGTAGGCGTGTGTGTATAGGTGTATGTATGTAAGTATGTGTGGGTGTGTCCGTGTATGTGTGTGTATGTATGTGTGTGTATGTAGGTGTGTGGGCGTGTGTATATGTGTGTGTATGTAGGTGTGTGGGCGTGTGTATATAGGTGTATGTGTGTATGTCTGGGTGTGTCCGTGCATGTTTGTGTGTGTGTGTGTATGCATGTGTATGTGGGTGTGTGTGTACGTGTGTAATGTATGTGTGTATGCGTGTGTATGCGTGCGTGTGTGTATGTAGGTGCGTGTGTATGTGTGTGGGAGTGTAGGTGTGTGTGTGTGCGTGTGCGTGTTTATGTTGGTGTGTGCGTATGTGAGTGTGAGTGTATGGGTGTTTGTCATGCATGTGTGTGCGCGTGCAGGTGAGTGTGTGTGTAAGTATGTGTGTGTGTATGTTTGTGTGAGTGTGTAAGTGTGTATGTCTTTGTGTATGTATGTGCGTATAGGAGTATGTGGGTATGTGTGTATGTATGTATATGGGTGTATGTATGTATGTGTGTGTGTGTGCATGTGTATAAGTATATGTGTGTGTGCGTATGTGTGTATATGTGTATGTGTGTGTGTTTATGTATGTGTGTATGTATGTGTGTAGGCGTGTGTGTGTAGATGTATGTATGTATGGGTGTGTGTCCGTGTGTGTTTGTGTGTGTGTGTAGGTAGATGTGTGTGTCTGAGTGAGGGTATGGCTGTGTAGGTGTGTGTGTGTATGAATGTAAGTGTGTGTGTATACAAGTGTAATGTATGTATGTAGGTGTGTGTGTTGTGTGTATGTGTACGTGTGCGTGTGTATGTGTGTGTGTGTATGCGTGTGAGTGTGAGTGTATGGGTGTATGTCTGTGTGTGTGTATGTCTGAAGTAGGTATGTATGTGTATGTATGTATGTGTGTGTGTGTGCAGGTATGTGTGTGTATGTGTGTGTGTGTGTAGGTGTGCGTGTATGTATGTGGGTAGGGATGCATGCGAGTGTGTGGGTATGTATGCATACATACGTAAGCGCACATCCGAAGCAAGCCCACACGCACAAAGCGCGCTCACGCACACAACGCACAAGCAGTACAACGCAAGCCCAAGGGGCCGACCAAGCCCCCAGCGCGCGCCAAGGCGCGCGAGCGCAAAGGCCCTCGAACGCCCCGCTACGCAGGAACCGAGGATCCATCAGCCAAAACCGGAAAGCAGAAAAGAGGGGGGGGCTGCCTGGATGCAAAAAGGTGTATGTGTGTGTGCATTCAGTGTAAGGGTGTGCATGTGTGGGCATGTATGTATGTATGTGCCTACATGTATGTTTGCATGTGTGTGTGTGAAGTATGTACGTGCGGTGTGTGTGTGTGAGTGTGTGTGTATGTATGTGCGTATGTATGTGTGTGTGTGTATGTGGTGTATGTATGTCTGTGTGTGTGTGTGTGTGTGTAAGTATGTATGTGTGTGCGTATGTATGTATGTGTGTGTGTATGTGCATGTTGGTTTGTATGTTAGTGTGTGCTAGTATGTCTGTAAGTGTGTGTGATTAAATGTGTGAATGTATGTACGTAAATGGGTCTGCGTATGTGTGTGTGTGTGAACAGGCGTGTGGGAGGTAGGTGGTGGTTGGGTGTGTGTGGAGGTAGGTGGTGGGTGTGTGCGTGTGGGAGGCAGGTGGGTGTGTGGTGTGGGTGGTGTGCCAAAAAAAAAAAAAAAAAAAAAAAAAACAGATCTCAAGAGGAGGGGGCTGTGTTAAGTCCGTGTGGGGTGGTAGTTTGTAGGGTGAAGATGTAGCGTTGCTCCAAGTGGAGCCTGGAAAGTGGGCGACCTTGGTGGGGGGCGAGACCAAACACTGAGATGTCATCTAGGGAATGGCCGGCCGAGCGGAAGTGGCGTGCGACGGGAGAAAGAGAGTGTAGGCGAACGTCCCTTAAGTGCTCAGTGAAACGGTCGGACAACCGGCGTCCCGTCTGTCCTACATACAGCATCCCGCATAGGTTGCATTTAATGCAGTAAATAAGGCCAGACGAGGTGCACGTAAAAGAGTGCCTAATGCGTACAGTGTGCAGGTTGGAGCCGGTGACAGCGGTGGTGTTGGTGATGAAGGGGCAAGTGTTGCAGCGGGATCTAGAGCAAGGGAATGATCCGTGTGGGGCTGAGGGGGAAGGAGAGAGGGTGCTGTGGACCAGGAGGTCACGCAGATTGCGGGCTCGTTTGAAAGAGGACAGGGGTAGGTTAGGGAAAATGGGGCGGGGGGTGGGATCAAGCTGGAGGCGACGGAAGGCACGTAGTATCTTGCGACGAAGGGGTAGGGTAGAGGGGTGGAAAAGGAGGGGGAAGGGGGTGCGGTTGGGGGGTGGGCGGGGGGAAGGAGACAGGGCGGTAGTGCGGTCGATGCGACGGGCGCGGGTGAGGGCATCAGAGAGGAGTATGGGTGGGTAACCTCGGAGTCTGAACATGCGGGCCAGGTATTGAGATTGGGTCTCGAAATCCTGGTCGCGGCTGCACAAACGTCGGAGGCGGAGGAACTGGGAGTAGGGGATGGCTCGTTTGGTGTGGAAGGGGTGGGAGGAAGAGAAGTTGAGATAGAGGTGGGAATCCGTAGGTTTAAAAAAGGCGGTGGTGGTGAGAGATCTGGAGGGGTGATCGATGCGGAGAGAGATGTCAAGGAAGTTGACAGAGGTGTTGGAGATGGTGGAGGTGAATTGAAGGGAGGGGTGAAAGTTGGAAAGGAAAGAGATGAATTGGCAGAGAAGTTCACGGGAAAGGGAGGTGGCACCTACGCAGTCGTCGATATAGCGACCGTATAGTTCGGGGGTCGGCCCAGAGAACTGGGAGAACACTTGGGCCTCAATGTAGCCAAGAAAGAGATTGGCGAAATTGGGGCCCATCCTAGTTCCCATCGCGACCCCGGACACCTGTTGGTACGTTTCCCCGGCGAACGTGAAGCAATTGAGGGTGAGGACGAGCTCGGCCAAACGGAGAAGGGTGGGGGTGCTGCTGGGGGTGGGGTCGGGACGACGGTCGAGGAAGTGTTGGAGGGCTAGAGACCGTCATTGTGGGGAATCACTGTGTACAGGGATTTTACATCTAAAGTGAAGAGGAGGTGTGAGGGGCTGGAAGGGAAGGAAAAGGAATTGAAGAGACGGAGGGCGTGGTTGGTGTCGTGTATGTGGGATGGGAGGGCTGCGACTAAGGGGGACAGGATGCGGTCGAGGTATAGGGAGATGAGTTCAGTGGGGCAATTACAGGCAGAGACTATGGGACGGCCAGGATTAGAGGGTTTATGGATCTTGGGAAGGAAGTAGATGGTGGAGGTGCGGGGTGTGCGGACGATGAGGTTGGTGGCGGTGAGGGGGAGAGCGGAGGAGGAGATGAGGTCGTGGATGGTGGAGGACACTCGTTGTTGGTAGGAGGAGGTGGGATCGGAGGGGAGGAGGCGATAGAAGAGTGGATTTTGAAGCTGGTTGAGCGCTTCCTCCCTGTATAGGTCCGCGCGCCACACTACCACTGCCCCGCCTTTGTCCGCCGGTTTGATGACAATGTCATCACGACGGCGGAGGTGGCGAAGGGCAATGGATTCGGCCCGAGTGAGGTTGGCTCGGCGGGGTCTTGGTTCAAAGTTGAAACGGTGGACCAAAGCGTTGCAGTCATGTACAAACGAATCTAGGCTACTGAAAAGGCCTGGGGGCGGCGTCCAGATGGATGGACGACGCCCCAGCTCCAAAAGGCAATCCTGATTGTTTTGACGCTGCGGGGACGCGTGGTAGTATGCGCGAAGTTTGAGGCGGCGCAGGAACAGGTTGACGTCCGCCGAGTCTCGAACTCATCACAGTGGCGCGTGAGTGGCGTGAAGCGGAGACCTTTACTGAGGAGGGAGCGCTCAGCGGCGGAGAGGGGGAGGTGGGGGGGTATAGTGACAACAGCGCGAGGAAGCGGGGTGGTGGGAGGACTAGGGGCAGGCGGAGGGGGCAGGGGTGTGAAGGGGAGGGTAGGGTGGTTGGGTGAAGATGGGTTAGGCGTAGGAAGGTCACGGTGGGGGGGGGGTCCGTGGAAGGGTGGGGTAGGTGCGAGGGGGGGGGAACAGTGGGGGAGGATGGGGAAGGGGGTGAGGGGGTTGAGGAGGAGGTGGAGTTTTTTTTTTTTTTGTGTGTGTGAGGTGGTTGTAGAGTTGGTGGTTGAGATTAAGAATGAAGCGGAGGATAGGTGGGTGAAGAGTGGAGGGCAGAGGGCGGAGAGAAGGAGGTAGGCCTGGGGAAGTTGATGGTCGAGGGAGTCAAGGAGGGGGCGGGTGGAGCGGATGGTGGCGCGGAGGAGGGAGCGGGAGGTCCGAGCGAGGGTGGGTTCGATGAAGGGGGAGGAATAGGGGGTAGCGTGGAACTTCAAGAGGAAACCGGGGTGTGACATGATGGCGGAGGCACCGGCTAAGAAAGGAAAGATGACTAGAGTGGCGGGTTTTTCTTAAAAAGCAAGCGGGAAAGTATTATAGCAGGTGCGGAACATTGTGGGGGGAAGAACGCGAGGTAGCGGCTGAGGAGGGATTGAAGGTGTTGGACGAACGAGTGCAAGTCAGGCATGATGAGAAGTGGTGGCAAACAGGTAAAGGTGGGTGGTGGCGAAGCAGGAAAAAGGAGAGACAACAGGAAAACAACGAAAGAAGAAAAAGGGTGAAGACAGTTTGAAAACAATAGAAAAAAGTTGAAAAATATATATATGTAAGTATGCATGTGTGTGTGTGTGTGTGTGCGTGTGTGTGTGTACACGCCTACATAGGCGCGGGCATGGTCAAGTGGATAAGACATTTGTTTCACAATACTTAACGAGATCCGTAAAATATATTCCAGTCACAATACTAGGGTGAAAATAACTCGACTCCAACACTTGAAGGCAAGGAGTTCCAGCACGATCGTCGTTTAATGACTATAGCTAATAAAAGTAGAAAATAATAAATCTCTGATTACTTTTTATGGTTTCCTTATCTCCATTACGCACACAAAAGCAACTGATGGGTTGACTACGACGTTGAATATAGCCTCAAAACCGCCTGCTTGTAAAGCCTTGTTTGATCACTAAATAGAAGCATCGTTCAAAAGTCCTTTAACATGAGGGTGAGAAAGATAAAATATTTTATAAACCCTTCAGAGAATTGAAGGTATTATGAATGATCACAGAAATAAAAGCGCAAGTATTTTTTTTTTTTACAAATAAAAATAACATGTTTATCAGGTTATCTTTTTAAAGTGACTACATTAGTAATAAAATAAGAGCGATAATATACTTGTACAGTGGTTGTTTGACTCATAAATAACACTTGCCAAAAATTATTATTTATACAAATTGTCTATAACAGCTAATTTAGATTCATTCGAATGTAAGTGTAATGACAATAGAAACTAACTAGTGATGAAAATAAGAACGAACAAAAAAATTCAAAACACGTTTTACTATGACGGCGGATGAATACATTGACAAATATCGTTGTGATGAATCACGATTGCAAACAACTAACAGATTGCCTCGCACATAATATGACGGAAATGTTATGGTTTGAAGATCACAATACCTTAAAGGAAAAACAACGTCGGCAAGTAACTAGTCACGTTATTGCCTCGTTCAAGAGTTAGAAACATCAATTCACTAATATCTCGCTTTAAATATTAGAGCAGACTGATAGATTCTGAATACTGTATGACAAAAGCGGCCTTTCTAAAATAGTAGAGATAGGAAAAAGTGAACATTACAAATATGTACACCACGAACAAATAACAATACGAAAGCTGCCAAATAATTAATTGTGTACAGTCAATACAACAATCTTTTACATAACCACCCCATACTTTTATTATTCTCTCTCTCTCTTTCTTCTCCCTCTCCCTTCTTTTTAGCAGAATTTGGCATGCAATACACTGCATGACAAAGTTTGTAACGGGAAAACGAACCATGCCTTATAAATGTCTTTAAATAAACTCTCATTCGGCGGAATCCAATTTAGTAGCTATAAAACGGTTTATTTTGGTTATTTTGCTGTCTTCGGTTTCTTCTTTTTATATACCTTTCAGAACACGGTAAACTTTGGCATGAAGAACTAGATGCAATTTACATGCGCGCGCGCGTGTGCGTCTGTGTGCATGCGTGTGCGTTGTGTATGTATGTATGTATGTATGTATGTATGTATGTATGTATGTATGTATGTATGTACACGATCCAATGGAGGCAAGCAGGCCGAAACTTCGAAGTCACTGTCACGACTCATAAATGTATAATAAATATGTACTCCACAAAGGGTATTGAGTAATCCTTCAGTTTCATGCAAAATTGATTTTATTAGACGGCAAGGTGGAAAAATCGTTAGCACATCGGACAAAATACTTAGCGACATTTTCTGCAGCTCTTTACAGTTCAAATTCCGCCAAAGTCGAAAATATGTCATGAGCATTGTGTAAATGATGCTAATATCAAGTTTAAAAGCCATTCAGATTTTGAATACTGTGCAATTTCCTACTAGGAAAATTCAATTTACAGTACATATCTTCATTGCAAAACAACTTGCTTCCATGCAGTCGGCCCTTAAAAAACAGTTCCCTTTGCAGCATAGGCTCTATAGAATCGTTAACCCTTTAGGAATTACATTACTCTGTGAAATGCAATGCTTGTTTATTCACATTGTTTGGAATTAATCACGCATTATCGTGTAACTGTGAGATTTCGATGATATGAGACTTTATGTTTAGAGTGATATTGTTGGCTAAGTATGAGACACTGGATCTGACCACTTTTAACTTAAAACAGGCAAATTATTTGGGTTGAATGTGGCCAATTTAAAAGCTATTGTAGCAGCACACTACTATAGTAAAGTTCCTAACTTTGACCAAATCCTTGATTAAATTTTTTTTTCAAAGATAGTTAAGCTTACTAGAGGTAATATTTCTCCTTTTGATCTTTTTCGGAAATTTATGCATACATAGATAACTGCACACATATGCACTTAGGTATATGCACATTAACACATAAATATGGAAGCACACATATCTATACATATATAAGCAAGTATGCTAGTTCTAAAATCTCTCTAAGAAATCAACGCAGTAGTTGTACTAATAAGTAATGTTCATAGCCACTTCAACATAGCTATCTGTTCAAACGGACTTTGTTGCGATTTTTTAACTCCAAGAATACATCTCCTCTAGCTGGTTACGATGCACAGCTGCATCCGAAATATTGCGAGCAAGGGAGCGAACCTCTACCTCCTTCTGGCAACGGGACCAGCTGCTTTCGGGCTATTTCTACCTCTCTTCAGTACTAGACACCTCGTCTGCGAGAGATGTCCGTAGCTCGTTCCGCTCGCAATACTTATAATTTCAAGTGACATACAGTTGCTGATTTTGCAGCTGTGCATCGTTAACCAGCTAGAGGAGATGTCCTCTTGGGGTTAAAAAATCGCAGCTAAGTCCGTTCGAACGGACAGCCATGGTGAAGTAGCTACCATGACGATTATTACGAATATAAAATATCATAGTTTTCTTGCGTTTGTGTGTTTGTGTACGTCCCCCCCTCTCTCTGCATGTATGAGTGTGTGTGAGCGTGTGAGTGTGTAGAAGACTGTTTTAGTGTGTATGTGTGTGTGTTAGCGTGTGTGTGTGTGTGTGTTAGTGTGTATGTGTGTGTGTGCGTGTGTGTGTGTGTGTTCTCTCGATTACGACTGACATGGGACAAAACAATCACGACTACTCCAGCTTATTTAGATATAAACTTTTGATTCTTTCCTCTTTGCATCGTTATATTGTTATCTATTTTAAACTTTCTAGTGAGCAAAATAAAACTATATTTTAACGTTATTAATGTGGGTGTTTAAAAGAAAAGCGTGAGATAGAGAGAGGGAGAGGACATGCCTGTGTGTGTGTGTGAATGTGCACATGTATGTGTGCGTGCATGGGTATGTGTATTTTGAAGAAAAACAGTAATTTCATTGGTTGAAAAGCATTGACATAAAACCGGTTTTGCTCCCCAGTTGTGTTCGATGCATGCCCTATACGAGAAGAAAAGACTCGGGGAATAATGTATTTCTTCTTCTTCTTCTGATATATATATATATATGTGTGTGTGTGTGTGTGTGTGTGTGTGTGTTTACATACACACACATCACAAACACATTTATCTGTTTGTTTGTTTGTCTGTCTGTCTGTATGAATGTATGCATGTAAGAAACTTTATATCTGGTCCATGAGGTATCAATCCAGGTCTTCAAACACGCTTTCTTACTACAGACTGGTTTCATGCAAGACAATTTTCTGAAAGACTGAGAAATCACACGCATAACAAAACATATAATGTATCATTTAATTATTACATATATAATATATGTATACAATGCCAAAATGTCCTGTAGACTTCGGCAGTCAATAAAAGAAAAAGATTTTAAAATGTATACTCCTTGTGCGGACAGAGCATCGCGGCCCAGCGGCTGAGGTCTCCTGAATTAGAGCATTGACTTTTCGAAAAATCACTTTGTTATCAAAGTGACTTTTAATTCCACTAAATAATCGACGCCATTCATGTGAATTGATCTCCAAAAGAATTTTGATTTAGATGTATTTATGGTAAGAAGCAACTAAATTTCCTTCTCAAAAGTTCTACGTAATTCAACCTACACAAGTTAATGTGTGAATAACAAAATATGAATTTTGAAAGAAGTATCTATAAAACTAGCTTTAAACATCGAATGGCTATGGGGGTCCACCAGAACAGAATAGTAATCAAAGGGACCCATGGTTGGAAAATGATTGAGAACTACTAATTTAAACCAATGAAATTAGAATAACACTTGATAAAAATGACATCCTCCTACTCGTGAACATTCTATTACTTTCATGTATAGTAATCTTTTTTCTTTTTCTTTCTTTATTTTCTTTATTTATTTTTGCTTTTCTGAAATATGACTGACTAGCTTCGTTTTAAACAAGCGATGATATTTAGCATTCATATTGCAATTTTAGTTTTATTTTTCTTTTAAAGAAAATATCGTCTGGGTTACGCACGAAGACATTTAATTGTTTCCCAACTGAAATCTTTTGTTAGAGCTTTCAAGTATTGTATTTGTTAGACGTTTTAGAATTGGGCTCGTCCATTTCATGATTGCACCACGCACAATATTTTGCTGAATTTCTTATATCTGATGTTACTCAAGTGAACTTTATGCCAACTTGATATTTAATTTAGAGCTATGCCTTTTTCCTGGAACATAAATATCTCAAAGCTTTGACATACATCTTACATTTGACTTGCTTTGATATTTTTCTTTTTGCAAATTACTAAATTAAAAAGAAATTGTTTGAAAATTCATTGAGATCACTGCTATCAAAATGTACGAGGTTTTATTTTATTCTTTACAAATTTAGCGAGTATTTTCTTCCGTGTGAACTATTTTCAAAGTTAGTGGCCTCATTGTAATATCTACTGGAGCTAAGTTTTATATTTTCCCTTTCAATACTCTCACTCACTCTCTCTCTCTCACACACACAAAAAGGCCGAACACAAACGTATGGAATATTTTTTCTGTATATGTGTTAGAATGTATTTTGCACTTTTAATCGGTTGCTGAATGAAATAGAATTGCTCTCCTCCTATTTTCAAGTATATTTCTATTAACAATAATTCATCTTTTCATTCCCAATACGTTTTGGTAGATTTGGACTCGAATACCTTTTCGCTGTTGTTTTCCATCATCGAAAGACATCTCTTTTTACACAAGCGATTCACCGGAGTAAGGAAACTTTGAGACACCAAGGTGTTTCGACCTTATTGCGTGTCTCCTCAATCAAAGTTACACCAATGAACTAATAAATGTAACAAGAGTGCAGGCTCTTGTTTATAGAAATCAGCAAACAAATTATTTTCTGATGCGTGATGGTGTCTTTCAGACAGATAATAATTCATGAGATGCACGCAGAACAGCGGGAATCAAAACAATAAAATATCTATCAATTTATGTGTTCTAGTAGAATATCTGATAGTTATTGATTCCCCCCTCCCCATCGGAAAATATCTCTTTCCTTTAGACTATGTATTCATACCACACGCATTTCACCGGTGTGAGAGGACCTTGAGACACCGAAGTGTTTCGACTTTACTGCGTGCCTCCTAACTCAAAGTTACTCCAACGGACAGATGAGCTCTAACAAGAGTTAGAGGTGCGTTATTGATTAGATCCCCGCTGTTCTGTATGCGTCCCGTGGATTATACTATTCTTATTGTATTTCACTTTCTTTTTAATTAATTTCTTTTTTGTATAGCATATGTTATCAGGAATAGAGCTGTGTCTTAAAGATAGACTTGTGTAAAAAAAAGTAAAATTACCAAACAAAAAAAAAGGTTAGTTGCATCAGTAAAAGGTTTGGACATCCTAGCTTCAGTAGCGTTTCTGTGGTTCCAAAACATGGCAAAAAAAAAAAAAAACATTGTATTACCTAGTCTTTTGGTGATTGGATTTGTATATGGGAAATTGGATGATGGCAGAAAGGCAAAAAAATACAATAAAAACAAAGATTTAAATATGAAATATAAAATTGGTGATGCTATAAACTAATAAAATATTGTCTTTCTCCTTTAGAGATAAAACAAACTAGCCTCCTTCAACGGCTGAAAGATACAGCCATTACACAGATGAAAAAGTCTTGTAACACTACTCCTTCCATACTGAGGAAAAACAAAGCTAAAACTGTTGAGTTGCCGGCAGATCAACCTCACAAATGAAATACCAAAGTATTTCGGGTAAATGTTATTTGAGGATGCCAATAATATAAAAGTAAATTAACAGAGAAATGAAACTAAATTTTTTTTTAAAGGGGTGGGAATGGTAATAGTAACATTGGAAATAAATAAAAATAAACTGCACATCTCATTAACGTAGTGCATCCCAATATAAGCGTTAACCGTTTTACGAGATATGCGCTTAATCTCGAGTACTCGGTTTTCATAAAGTGATAAAACTTTATATTCATGAAATTATTAATGACTTAATGCCTTTCGTGGGCCCAAATATTGACGGTGATGAGCATTCATATGCAGACTATTGAACAGAAATGGACGGATGTCAACAAAGAAAAAATGCAATAACAATACGGAAATGAGCGATGCTTTTGTCCACATCTTGTTCGCAATATACATACAGCGGATTTAAATTTGATAATCATGAATACATATTCGCGATTCTAATTCGTTCTATAAATGAAAATTTTATTATAATATAAATATATGGTTTTCATGTTACGTAATGACATTAAGTTTCATTATTTTGGTTTTCTTTCATTTCTTTCCTATTTTACTGTCGTTACTTCCGTTTTGTTCACTTTAATTTCTTTCTTTTTTTCCATTTTTTACAGTCTAAAATAAGAATTAACTGGATTCTCGCTGTCCTTTAGCCTCTTGTCTGTTGATAATATTCTGAGATCAAACATTATCACCTCTTGCATCCGCATCGGTCTTCGTCTACCAGAAGCGTCTTCCGTTACCAGTACCTCTTTCCAGGACTCATCGTCATTTTGCTTCCCACATCATGCTAGCTGGTCGTTACTCCTGCACACGTCAGTCCTCTACGTTAGTAATGCCAGGTCATCAGCATAGTCTAGGTCTGTTACTGTTACTGCTTGATACCGTCTACTTCTTTGCTTGTGCTGTTTGAAACCCAGTTCTTCTTCCTTGCCCTCGTACGTTCTACGTATTACATAGTTCAGAACGATGGCGAAGCAATAAGGTGCTAGCGTGTCGTCTTGTAATACTCCGGCTTTGTCTTTAAAGTATTCCGTTTCTCCATGAGGAGTGATCACTTTCGCTCTGGTGTTCTCATTCAGCTTACTTATTGCTCTTAGAATTCTTGGTGGAATGTTATATGCTGTTATACAAGGATGCTTAGAATGGTACTCAAAGTCTCCTGGAAGCGTCATACAACAAACTCCGACTTATACCAAGGACTACCAAAAGTAACGTTGAAGATACGGGATAGAAGGATGAAGTTAGCTGGACACGGCATCAGACACACCGATGAAATTGCTAGCAAGCTAGTGCTCTGGCAACCAACGGAAGGAAGAACCAGGAGAGGAAGGAGGAAGATGACCTATATCGACAACTTACTGGAGGATACTGGTATGGAACGGGTACAAGAGCTGGGGACCATTATGGAAGATCGAGATGAATGGGGAAAACGTGTGGAAACAGTTTTGGGGCGTCCTGTGGCACGACCTAGTTAGATAGATAATTTACACGTACTTCAGGAAGTCGGCCACAATAGATTACATGAGCCTCAAAAACCTGTTACGCAGCGTATGCAGCCGGATCACTTTGTCGGCATTATTAGCAAAAATGATCACACGCACACACGCGCACACACACACACACACACACACACACACACACACACACACACACACACACATACACACACACACACACACACACACACAAACAAACGCACACACACACACACACAGACTTGTATATGCAGGAATCCCTCGTTTTACGGAAATAATGCGTTCCTGAAAGTCTGGGCCTAACGTGAAATTCCGTTGTACGAAATTAATTTTCTTATTGATTTTCGTATTATCAATATTTAAATATACACCGTAGAATACAGATGCATAAAAATACAAAACTTTTCAAGAGGAATACGTTAGAGAATTAATACGTATCGTAATATTGTAAGCGTATGCTCTTACCACAAAAAATGTTGACTATTGTGTGAGGGTGGTGGTGGAATGAGCGTTACTAGGAGGATGAGGGACAATACTTACTATCTTATCGTTCATTATCCCGAACATCAACTTGTCCAAAGTTGTTAGTTGTTTGTGATGCGTCATCTCTTATGTTCATGATTAGGATCATTATCAGCAAGAACCTGCAGAGATTTCCTGTATAAGTGCCAATCCTGAACAAATAATTTTTGTAGTCAATTTAAGTTGTGTAGGTGGAACTTCCGTTATCTCATCTGTATTCTCAGCTTGTTCTTTTTCTAACAGCATCAGCTCCTCGTTAGATAAACTTTCTCTGTGAAACATTAGAAACTCAATCATATCATCCTCTATGACTTTTTCGAATCCTACATTCTTTGCAAATATCACGATATCTTGCCGAATTTGACGTAGACTTTCTACCCAAGGAAAACTTGTAATGTTACGGATACAGTCTGGCTATAAACTTTTCCAAGAACTTTACAAAGTTGAAGGTTTCAGTTCATCCGATGACTCACCTAAATTATCCACAGCATCATGTTAAAATTTCTTTCAAAAATCTCAAACTGTATGTTTATACTCCCTATCAATTGCTTAAGATGTTTGAAAGTGCACATATGATATGCTTTGAAGTTAACTTCGATTTATTGGCTGGAGCAAAGTTGCATTCTTAAGGACATACATGTATTCCAGTCACTTTATCAGTAAGATTATCTAAATTTGCAGGGTGGCTCGGTACATTGTCAAAAAGAAGTTTCACTAGATTTTATAGACAATTCGCCTCTTACATTTCTGACTTAAGACAAAAATATACACACACACATACACACACCCATATACATACACAAACACTCATACACATTACACACTCATGCACATACGTGTTTGTGTATGTGCTGCTATCTGTTGCAGCCAGTTGGATTCAAAAGTTGATGGGTTGATAGTGGGGGATGATGGATGCAGATTACATTGCTTTAGATGTTAATGAGGGTGGGTGGGTATTGTTGGTGTTGTAGCGATTATATTGTTCCTGGTAGTTGTATTGTTGTAGCTATTTAATCTCCAGTCAGTCCTCATAGACATAAGATGAAAGGCGTTTCATTCAACTTTTTAAATACACCACGTGATATGTTTTTATTTGCTTATCTTCTTCATACTATATGTTATTGTTGCTGTTGGTTGTTGTGTTGGTGCTGATGAGAGAAAAGACACACACACACATACATATATTCACATACATATATGTGTGTGTATGTGTGTGCGTGTGCGTGTGTATACACTTCCATTATGTACATTATATATAGTGTGTATATGTATGCGTTTATGTGCGTAACGTGATGATAGTTTTCCAAATCGTTAACTCATCTTTAACTAAAACGCAAGGGGCCATGGAGCTAAGAAGAAAGTGTAGTTTTAAATTAACTAGACAAGAGCGAAATTACAGGCCGTATCCCGAAATTAATGGTCATATTTTACAATTTCCGTAAACGTGAAATACCGTAACCTCAGACATATAAACATACAATATGTATGTATGTATGTATGTATGTATGTATGTATGTATGTATGTACGTATGTATGTATGTATGTATGTATGTATGTATGTATGTATGTATGTATGTATGTATGTATGTATAGACACACATATGCGCGCGCATATTTATTATTCTTTTAAAGCATATTACTTATTCTATCGGTCTCTTTTGAAGAACCGCTAGGTTACGGGGTCGTAAACACACCACCACCGGTTGTCAAGCGGTGTAGGGAGACACACAGACACAGAGACGAGAACTCACACATAGATATATAAATAAATTAATAAATATATAATTGTCTTTGTGAACTTTTGTATCTCTGCCGCAAGGCTTCATTTCCAAACACGCCAGCTGAATTCAATTCGTCCCTAGTCGAAAGACACCTGTTGTTATGTCCTGTTATTGTTATTTTTATTGTATTTATATTGTATTTACGAGGGGCGTTCAATAAGTAATACCCCTGACCCACTTCCCATAGCAGTAGAGCAACGAAACTTGGCACAGTTATTAGTCTTTTTCTACATAGGAACCACTCAGAGTTACACATTTCTCCCATCGTTTGATGCATCTCTGGAGACCGTTTTTGTAGAAGACCCCAGCTTGGTCCTCCGACCACGACGTGACTTCAGAAATCAAGGCTGCATCATCTGGGAAACGCTTTCCTTTCAAAAACAACTTCATGGCTGGGAAGAGGTAAAGATCAGAGGGTGCAAGGTCAGGAGAGTAGGGGGATGGGGGGAGTTCATAGCCGCACGCCTGTGCTTCTGATCTGGCGACACGCGAGTTGTGGACCGGAGCGTTGTCCTGCAGGAGGAGGATGCCTTTGCTGATCTTGCCCCGCCTCTTGATTTTGATAGCTTCTCTTAATTTCCTCAAAAGTGAAGCATAATAGGCTCCTGTAATTGTGGTACCCTTTGCCAGGAAATCTGTCATCACTACTCCGTCTTGGTCCCAGAAAACTGTGAGCATGACCTTGCCAGCGGAGGGCTGCACCCTTGCCTTCTTTGGAGGAGGTGAGTCACGGTGCTTCCACTGCATTGACTGGGCCATGGTCTCTGGATCATAGTGATGGACCCAGGTTTCATCCTGTGTAATCAGTCTTTTGAAAAATATTGGCTCATCTTCTTGGCACATCTCCAAATTCATCCTCGAGCACTCGACGCGTTCTTGCTTCTGGAAAGGTGTGAGCAACCTGGGAATCCATCTGGCAGACACCTTTTGCATATGCAAATGGTCATGAATGAT
>NC_043000.1:65745314-65760314 GCF_006345805.1 Octopus sinensis | reverse complement strand
ATGTCCGTGTGTGTGTGAGTGTGTATGTATGTACGTGTGGGTGTGGGGAAGTGTGTGTATGTGCATGTGTGTGCGCGTACATACAGGTGTGTGAGTGAGTGTGTGTGTGTATGTATGTGTGAGTGTGTATGTATGTGTGTGTAGGATGCATGTATGTGTATGGGTGTATGTATGCGTGTGTGTATGTATGTATGTGTACGTGCGGTGTGTGTGTGGTATGCGTGTAGGTGTGCGCGTGTGCATGCATGCATGCATGTGCGTATGTGTGTGTGTGTGTGCATGTGTGTGGGTATATATGTATGTGCGTATATGTGTGTGTATGTGCGTACATGTGTGTGTGTGTGTATGCATGTGTGTGTATGTAGGTGTGTAGGCGTGTGTGTATAGGTGTATGTATGTAAGTATGTATGGGTGTGTCCGTGTATGTGTGTGTATGTAGGTGTGTGGGCGTGTGTATATGTGTGTGTATGTAGGTGTGTGGGCGTGTGTATATAGGTGTATGTGTGTATGTCTAGGTGTGTCCGTGCATGTTTGTGTGTGTGTGTGTATGCATGTGTATGTAGGGTGTTGTGTACGTGTGTAATGTATGTGTGTAAGCGTGTGTATGCGTGCGTGTGTGTATGTAGGTGCGTGTGTATGTGTGTGGGAGTGTAGGTGTGTGTGTGTGCGTGTGCGTGTTTTTATGTTGGTGGTGTGCGTATGTGAGTGTGAGTGTATGGGTGTTTGTCATGCATGTGTGTGGCGCGCAGGTGAGTGTGTGTGTAAGTATGTGTGTGTGTATGTTTGTGTGAGTGTGTATGTGTTATGTCTGTGTGTATGTATGTGCGTATAGGAGTATGTGGGTATGTGTGTGTGTATGTGTATGGGTGTATGTATGTATGTGTGTGTGTGTGCATGTGTATAAGTATATGTGTGTGTGCGTATGTGTGTATATGTGTATGTGTGTGTGTTTATGTATGTGTGTATGTAGTGTGTAGGCGTGTGTGTGTGATGTATGTATGTATGGGTGTGTGTCCGTGTGTGTTTGTGTGTGTGTGTAGGTAGATGTGTGTGTCTGAGTGAGGGTATGGCTGTGTAGGTGTGTGTGTGTATGAATGTAAGTGTGTGTGTATACAAGTGTAATGTATGTATGTAGGTGTGTGTGTGTGTGTGTGTGTATGTGTACGTGTGCGTGTGTATGTGTGTGTGTGTATGCGTGTGAGTGTGAGTGTATGGGTGTATGTCTGTGTGTGTGTATGTCTGAAGTAGGTATGTATGTGTATGTATGTATGTGTGCAGGTATGTGTGTGTATGTGTGTGTGTGAGTAGGTGTGCGTGTATGTATGTGGGTAGGGATGCATGCGAGTGTGTGGGTATGTATGCATACATACGCACGCGCACATCCGAAGCAAGCCCACACACACGAAGCGCGCTCACGCACACAACGCACAAGCAGTACAACGCAAGCCCAAGGGGCCAACCAAGCCCCCAGCGCGCGCCAAGGCGCGCGAGCGCAAAGGCCCTCGAACGCCCCGCTACGCGGGAACCGAGGATCCATCAGCCAAAACCGGAAAGCAGAAAAGAGGGGGGGCTGCCTGGATGCAAAAAGGTGTATGTGTGTGTGCATTCAGTGTAAGGGTGTGCATGTGTGGGTATGGATGTATGTATGTGCCTACATGTATGTTTGCATGTGTGTGTGTGAAGTATGTACGTGCGGTGTGTGTGTGTGAGTGTGTGTGTATGTATGTGCGTATGTATGTGTGTGTGTATGTGTGTATGTATGTCTGTGTGTGTGTGTGTGTGTAAGTATGTATGTGTGTGCGTATGTATGTATGTGTGTGTGTATGTGCATGTTGGTTTGTATGTTAGTGTGTACTAGTATGTCTGTAAATGTGTGAATGTATGTACGTAGATGGGTCTACGTATGTGTGTGTGTGAACAGGCGTGTGGGAGGTAGGTGGGTGGGTGTGTGTGGGAGGTAGGTGGGTGGGTGTGTGCGTGTGGGAGGTAGGTGGGTGGGTGTGTGTGGGTGGTGTGTCCACAAAAAAAAAAAAAAAAAAAACGGATCTGAAGAGGAGGGGGCTGTGTTAAGTCCGTAGGAAAAAAGCAACAAGAATGGATTAAAATCTCGGTACGATCGTTTCGTACGAGGACATCTTTAATAAGCTACAAAAATGCAGTGAATACAGATGGCTCGTACTCGTCAGCCGAAAAAACATCAGAGAATTCCCAAACATCAAAAGCGGTAGATACAAAAGAGGTTGTAAGATTAACTGCATTGAAGAAAGTTCGATTCATGGAGATCCGATGAAAGGTTTTAAACTTACAGAATTTGTGCATGTCTACATATAGCTCATATTGAATTTTTAATCAAGTTGTGTGAAGAAATTTTCGGATACAGTCATGCAAAATTTCTGAAAATCCGAGTAAGAGGCAAAGTGACTGCCATATCATGTAGAGGAAAGTCTGAGTAAAAGCAAAGTGACTGTCATATCGTGTAGAGGAACAGATTGTTATTGAAATTTACAAGAATCGCAGATAAGTTCGATTCTTGGAGATCCGATGAAAAGTCTTGAACTTACAGAATATGTGCATGTCCTTATAGTTCATAATCCAGTTTTGTGAAGAGATTTAGGGTACAATCATGCGAAAAATATCAGGGAATCCGAATGAGAAGCAAAATGACAGTCTTATATTGTAGCGGTTCAGGTTGTTAATGAATTTTACAAGAATCGCAGATAAGTTCGATTCTTGGAGATCCGATGAAAAGTCTTGAACTTACAGAATATGTGCATGTCCTTATAGTTCATAATCCAGTTTTGTGAAGAGATTTAGGGTACAATCATGCGAAAAATATCAGGGAATCCGAATGAGAAGCAAAATGACAGTCTTATATTGTAGCGGTTCAGGTTGTTAATGAATTTTACAAGAATCACAGAAAGAGGAGGAAGGAAGTAGAAATTTAATCAGTTACTGCTATTTAAGCTATCAAAGAGAAAGGAAAGGGGAAGCTAAGGGGATGGGCACAAGTTGATACTAACAGAAAATCTAAGCTTGTTTAGTGCAAAATTCGAACTGAGGTCAACAATTTATTTCTTTATTTATAAATGTTACTATTAATAGATTGTCAGGTTACAATGAGAGGTCATTAGAAAGGAAAGGAAAATGGGGTTGTTTTTAAATGAAATCAAACAATTATATTATTATTATACTATAATACACTACACTATATTATATTATATTATTTTATATTATATTATATCACATCACAATACACTACGATAGGTTTGGGATTAGCAGAATTAAATTTTAGTGTAAAAGAAATTAAGAGATTTAACTAACTAATATTTATATATGGGTTAAAAAATAGACTAAGAAATGGAGATAAAAATAGAGCAAGATTTAATTTATTAATAATATGGTCCAATAGAAATAAATCAAATAATTTAAATCTATAAGTATTAAATAGTACCATCAGAGAGAGAAATTATAATCATAGCTAGTTAGATCTTATCTTTCTAGTTAACGGGATCACCCGTTAAGATATAATCACCACCTCAAGCATCTCAGTAAATTTATAAAATCGACTCGAAACAAGAAAGGAATATTAGTACCAGCTGACAAAACTGGCAATTTTTATAGAGTAGACTATACACTCTACAGCAATCTAATTAACAAGGAGTTTAACTCCAAATACAAAACTACTACCAAGGGAAAATTGAAGGAAACTAACTTAGAAATGAAAGCTATTATGGAAAAATATGATCTAGCAGACAGAACTGAACCAATTGTACCATGCGAACCTAGGATTAATCTTAAGGACCATAAAAAGAATTTCCTAGAAAACCCGTCGGTAAGACTTATTTGTCCAACTAAGTCGGATATTGGCCGACTTAGTAAATCTATCCTAGATAATATCTTACCCCAAATAACCCCACTTCTTCCCTTAAGCCTGTGGATAAATACCGATGAGGTCCTTAAATGGTTTAATTCCCTAACTAATACGAATAATTTAGCCTTCATTCAATTCGATATAAATAACTACTACTCTAGCATTTCCCCTATCCTATTAAATAAATCGCTTATATTCGCGATGAATCGCTCCCTCATATCTAGAGAAGAAATAGACATTATACTTTTAGCTAGAAAAACATTTATTGAGTTTGAGGGAAAATTATGGACCAGAGCTGATACCCCTAACTTTTTCGATATTCCTATGGGCTCAAGTGATTCGGCTGAGGTAACCAATTTAGTAGGAGCATATCTACTGAAATGCATTAATAAAGAGATCCCTGAATTGCAAGGTGGTCTATATAGAGATGATGTTTTGTTTGTTGTCAATACCAATAATAAATCACACATAGAAAGAATAAAAAAGAAGATTAATAGGTTCTTTAAAGATTTCAACCTTAGCATAACCTACGAACCAAACATTAAAATAGCTAATTTTCTAGATATTACTTTAGACCTTAACTCCAAACTACATTATCCATTTAGAAAGGAAGGTGAAATCACTAGTTACGTAAATAAATTATCTAATCATCCCCCAAATATAATAAATTCCTTAGTTAGAAATATTTCCATAAGAATATCCAAATTATCATCTAATTTTAATATATTTAACTCACACTCAGGACATTACAATGAGGCGTTATCTAGAGCAGGATATAACCAGAAAATTACATTTGAAGATACGGAAAACCTAGGAACTCATCATAATAATTTAAGTAATTTAAACAGCAATAACCACATAAACAACAAAAATGATCAAGCCGAAAAGATACATAGATGTGGATCTAATGCAACATCTAATCGTAATGATAATAAGTATAAGGATAAATACATAGACCATAACACAGATAGCCCTGATAAGACAACCTTAAATAAAATTAAAATTAAGAAACACACTATTAGTAACGTAGACAACAATAATGACAAAGCCAGAAAGGATAGTAGAAATAGATTTACAACGGCAAAGTACCCTAATGATATTAAGAATATTAATAAAAACATAACAGGGAATACTTATAATAAGGATAAAATAAACTTGGATAAAACTAGCAAACATGCTAACAGGAACATTAATAAATACAAAGAATCTGATGATGGTACGATTAATTCTAATAACCCTAACTCTAGTGGGAAAAATTCTAGCAGCCCTAACTCAAATTCTAAGAAATTTAATAAGAAAGACATAATATGGCTAAACATCCCTTTTAACTGTGCGGTTTCATCAGATATTCAGGGTAGATTCAAAACAATTCTAGAAAAAAATTTCCCATCCTCTCATAGATATCATAAAATTATTTCTAAAAAAACAGTCAGAATTTCTTATTCAACTCTCCCAAATATGTCCACTTTAATAGCTAAGATCAATAATAATAACATAAAACTAGCCAGAAAAAATTTAATCAATAAAAATAAAAATACAACGGAAAATTGTAATAACAGTACGGAAAGTAATAATTGCAACAATAATAATAATAATGAATGTCATAAAATAAATATAACCAAAAGCCATGGAATTGTTAACAACAATAATAACATAAATATGAATGATTATGTTAATAATAGGAATAATACCAGGAATGTAAGTACAGTGAATGAGAGTAACAATATTATCAGCAACAACACTACACATCTGGAAAACAATATCGACAGCAATACTAATAGCATCAACAATATCAACAATGATAGTAGAGTTATTGAACCAAACGATAGTGTAGGAATACCGACAAATGATAATACTACTTTAGGAGATAACATCAACTGCAATAATGATAACATTATTTTAGATAGCAGCACCAATAATAATAATAATGAAAGTAGGGCTTTAGAACCAAATGAAAATGTAAGAATACCTATAAATGATAATACTATTTTAGATAATAATATTAACTACAATAATGATAGAGTTTTTTTAGATAATAACAATAATCAAAATCATGATAAATTTACCCGCTCTGCTTCGAGCAACAGTAATATAAGACTTCTATCCTCAAGTTATTCCACCTCTAATTATAATGCCCCTAGATGTAATTTCAGAATTAAATCAAAATGCCCGGCCCCTGATTTATGCGGGTTAATTAACATAATCTACAAGTGCTCCGTAACCACAGATAATAATAAGTTCTCTTATGTTGGATGTACTGTAAATTTTAAACAGAGATTGAATAACCATCTCTCATCCTTTAAATTACGTCATAAGGCTGATAGCACCACTCTTTCTAGTAAAATTTGGGAACTAAAAAACAATAATATCAAATATAACCTTAATTGGGAATTAGTCAGAAGAATAAAACCCTATAAAAATAGCAGAGTAGGCTGCCAACTTTGCTCCATGGAAGCATTTGAAATACTAATGTATAGAAATAATGGAGAAATTCAATTAAACAGCAGAATTGAACTTGGAAATCTTGTATACATGCTCGAGTTAAGACTCTTAAATATTTTTAATGATATTTTAAATGATATCTCAATTGATAACTGTATACTGGAATCATTTTGCATAAAATTCACTTTGACTTACATATCACTCCTACATAGTATATTATATATTTAACTAGAAAGATAAGATCTAACTAGCTATGATTATAATTTCTCTCTCTGATGGTACTATTTAATACTTATTGATTTAAATTATTTGATTTATTTCTATTGGACCATATTATTATAAATTAAATTTTGCTCTATTTTTATCTCCATTTCTTAGTCTATTTTTTAACCCATATATAAATATTAGTTAGTTAAATCTTAATTTCTTTTACACTAAAAATTAATTCTGCTAATCCCAAACCTATCGTAGTGTATTGTGATGTGATATAATATAATATAAAATAATATAATATAATATAGTGTAGTGTATTATAGTATAGTATAATAATAATATAATTGTTTGATTTCATTTAAAAACAACCCCATTTTCTTTCCTTTCTAATGACCTCATTGTAACCTGACAATCTATTAATAGTAACATTTATAAATAAAGAAATAAATTGTTGACCTCAGTTCGAATTTTGCACTAAACAAGCTTAGATTTTCTGTTAGTATCAACTTGTGCCCATCCCCTTAGCTTCCCCTTTCCTTTCTCTTTGATAGCTTAATAGCAGTAACTGATTAAATTTTACTTCCTTCCTCCTCTTTCTGTGATTCTTGTAAAATTCATTAACAACCTGAACCGCTACAATATAAGACTGTCATTTTGCTTCTCATTCGGATTCCCTGATATTTTTCGCATGATTGTACCCTAAATCTCTTCACAAAACTGGATTATGAACTATAAGGACATGCACATATTCTGTAAGTTCAAGACTTTTCATCGGATCTCCAAGAATCGAACTTATCTGCGATTCTTGTAAATTTCAATAACAATCTGTTCCTCTACACGATATGACAGTCACTTTGCTTTTACTCAGACTTTCCTCTACATGATATGGCAGTCACTTTGCCTCTTACTCGGATTTTCAGAAATTTTGCATGACTGTATCCGAAAATTTCTTCACACAACTTGATTAAAAATTCAATATGAGCTATATGTAGACATGCACAAATTCTGTAAGTTTAAAACCTTTCATCGGATCTCCATGAATCGAACTTTCTTCAATGCAGTTAATCTTACAACCTCTTTTGTATCTACCGCTTTTGATGTTTGGGAATTCTCTGATGTTTTTTCGGCTGACGAGTACGAGCCATCTGTATTCACTGCATTTTTGTAGCTTATTAAAGATGTCCTCGTACGAAACGATCGTACCGAGATTTTAATCCATTCTTGTTGCTTTTTTCCTATTTGTAATCACCCCACTTGTCGTATGGTTAACACCATATAGATTTCCGGTGCATCCTAGTTAAGGACCATATTCATGTGAATTCTTTAGAATTCACTAGAATCTCAATTACTTATATATATATATATATATTATATATACTATATATATATATATATATATATATATATATATATATATATATATATATATATTTATAATAAGAGTAGATCGTACACGAGTAGGTATATATTTGTAAAAAAGAAGTTTGAAAACGCCACTATATTAGATAAATTTTAATTTTCTTATGAATTTTACATGTTTCGGTTCTTGAAAAAACGAACCTTATCAAAAATATAATAAAAAGTGCAATAGAAAAGTTCATAATCGTTTCTTACTGGTCTCAATAGAATCCATGTTCTTGAAAAAACGAACCTTATCAAATATATTATAAAAAGTGCAATAAAAAAGTTCATAATCGTTTCTTACTGTTGTCAATAAAATCCATGTGGTGGTGTTTTGTCGGTAGTTGGTATAATCGCTATATTACTGTTGAGTGTAGTGAAGAAGTCCATTATTGTTTCTTGCTAGTATCAAAAGGAACCGCTTTTTTGTTACCTTGTGTTCCAATGGTAGCAACAGTAGTAATTGTTGGTCGTGGTAGTAGTAACCTGTGGCTGTTACTGTTGGTCGTAATTTTGGCAACCTTGGTGGTGGTTGGGGTTGTAGCAGTTAAGCTGTGGCCGTGGCAGCAGCAGCAGCAGTAGTAGAGGACTGTTGATCGTAGCAGCAATAGTGGTCGGTTCACTGGCAATGTTCACTGACGTCACATAATTCCAAACCAATCAAAACCAAACTTCAACGAATACAAGGAAAATACCCATAACTGTATCCTGTAAGGAAACCAACCAAGCAGAACGACAAGCTTGACCACGGAAGAAAAATGTCATCAATTTTTTGACGAATCAAAATCAGATCTGACCCATAACTCTATCCTGTAAGGAAACCAACCAAGCAGAACGACAAGCTTGACAACGGAAGAAAAACGTCATCAATTTTTTAACGAATCAAAATCAGATCTGCTCGCAGAAAAATTTTTTTTTTATAAATTCATCTTTCCCTAAAACATACCACTGCAAGCGGGTGTGACTGTTTAAAGATCTGAGAAATTGTTTTATGTATATGTATGTATATGTATAAGTATGTATATATGTGTGTATTTATATTTATAACTTAACTTTATGTACTTTCTAAAATCTCTGACGAAGCCTAGAGAAACCAATTTTTCTCCATACCACCTACCATCGACTTGCTCCCTTCCTCGAAATTGCTGGCCTAGTGCCAAAATTTGAAATCAATATTACAGCCACTACTAGCAATAATATCCCTACCAAATTCCCAACTTATCAAGTCGATAACTAACTGTACCCACACGTACCTCAAACCACGAACTCTACCTCAGACACGCTATATTTAATCTGTCCATCTTCAGCAACATACACAAACTATAACTTGTACTGTTCTCTCTACTTTCCAGGGTTTCCTTTAAAGAAACTTAATACTGAAAGATTCCATTTACCTCTCCATCATGAAAGAAAGAGTTTTTTGTGTGTTGCTAATCAGAATACTTACAAGGACCAGAAGCTTGAACGCCACAACAACAAGTTATACACCAAGACAAAGAAGTCGCACTAAGATATATATCCTTGTGAGTAGATGTGGTAGACGGAAACTGAAAGAAACCCGTCGTATATGTGGGTGTGTGTGTGTGAGAGTGAAGTGTTTGTATTTGACCCCTACACCACCTGAAAACTGGTGCTGGGGTGTATACGTCGATAGAATAAGTACCAGGTTTAAAAAGAAAGTACTGGGGTCGATGTATTCAGTTAAAAATTCTCCAAAGTGGTGTCCCAACATGGCTGCAGTCTGAATGATTGAAGCGAGTAAAAGATAAAGACAATAACCTGCAATATATATATATATATATATATATATATATATATATATATATATATATATATATATATATATATATATATATTATATATATATATACATATATATATATATATATATATTATATATATATATAGGAGATAAATAAAAATATATGCATACATACAAACATATATGTACGTACCTACATCTACATGTATATATACATGCATATATAAATAATTATACGGAAGTACAGGACATCACAATAAGACGTAGAAACAGAAAAAGCCAAAAAACAAAAAACAAGAAAACGGAAAACGAAAACCAAATACAGGACAGGTTACACAAGGACAAAACCCCCGTCATCAGCTGTCGCTAGAGGAGTCAGGCATGTTTCGAAGGCATAACAGAACACTAATCCAATAGGCCTTCCTGCGAGAGAATTAAAATAAAATTTCAAGCAGCGGGGCACAATGAGTACGAACACAAACAAGACGTAACAATAAGACTGCAAAATTAAAATACATGTACAAAAACAAACACAAGAGGACGAACGAAAAAGCCTTTTTTCTGGCATAGACAAACAATAAAACTGCAAAAATAAAAATACATGTACAAAAAGTACAATTAGTTACAAAACGAGAAAATAACAGAATACTATACAGGAAATTAACCACACAAGGGGACGAACGAGGAAGCCTTTTTGCTGGCAAGGACGAAAGTGTAGTAGCAGCGCGTGGAGGCAGTCTTTTCAATAGTGGTAACCACGTGTAAAGGAATTTTGTTTTATAGGCAAGGAAGAGGGAAGGAGGAGGGGACACGCGGCGAAGAGAGAGGAGGAGGGGGAGGGAGAAAGATTGAAGAGGTTAAAGCAAAGGGAGAGAGTACCGCATCTTCAATATAATAATATTAATATAAAAAAAGGGGACCAAGAAGTGGATCGAAACGACGAATCGGAACGAACCTGATGCGGGGCGCTGTCAGACAATAAGGAGATAAATAAAAATATATGCATACATACAAACATATATGTACGTACCTACATCTACATGTATATATACATGCATATATAAATAATTATACGGAAGTACAGGACATCACAATAAGACGTAGAAACAGAAAAAGCCAAAAAACAAAAAACAAGAAAACGGAAAACGAAAACCAAATACAGGACAGGTTACACAAGGACAAAACCCCCGTCATCAGCTGTCGCTAGAGGAGTCAGGCATGTTTCGAAGGCATAACAGAACACTAATCCAATAGGCCTTCCTGCGAGAGAATTAAAATAAAATTTCAAGCAGCGGGGCACAATGAGTACGAACACAAACAAGACGTAACAATAAGACTGCAAAATTAAAATACATGTACAAAAACAAACACAAGAGGACGAACGAAAAAGCCTTTTTTCTGGCATAGACAAACAATAAAACTGCAAAAATAAAAATACATGTACAAAAAGTACAATTAGTTACAAAACGAGAAAATAACAGAATACTAATATATATGGACATGAGTTAAAATAATAAAATAAGAACAGTAATAAACGAGTGAAGAAAAAATAAATAGTGCGTGTGTTTATTTGGCAAAAACAAAATAACCGTCCTGATACACACACACACACACACTTACAGAGGCATACTTCAACTTACGTCGGTAACTGGTTCTGAGACATGCTATGCTACTTAACTAAAAAAGGACGTAACACGAAAAGGACAAGAAATTTACGAGCTATATGGTGATATAGAGAATATTTTATAAAACATATAATGTTTTATAAAATATTCTCTATATCACCATATATTTTTTATTTGTTTTTTTCCACTTCGGTATTGTGTGGTAGCCCCGCACCCCAATCTTTATACTATTAAATATGTTCGCGATGACCGACGTAAAACTGAATAAATTGACTGAAATTGAAGTTTATTTTCCAAATTATTAAAAAAAAAAAACTATGTAAAGTCGAAAAAGACGTAAGTTGAGATACGCCCGTGTGTATGTGTGTGTGCACGCGCGCGCGTTCACATACACATATACACAAGCATACAAGTGTGCGTACTCTTCCTTCGAGAGCAGTTGTCATTGTTGACGTTGATGAATGATGCATGATGATGATCTAAAGAAATATGAAACTAAGAAAATATAAGACAATACAATGAAACCCGAAAAGATTTATTGAACACCAACACCACCACCACTACTACCTCCGACGCTATTTCCACCCCACACCAACACCGTTATTTTCAAGTTGAACGTTAATTAAAATAGATTATTATCGTGAGGCATATGCCGAACTTATGGAGCTAGTACGAATCTAATGTTACAACTGCTTCTAATCATTTGAAAAATAATATATATAATTATATATATATATATAAAGAGAAGCAAGCGTGCTGATATCTAGTTATGAATTTATCTGAATTAAGTATCCAGCTGAAACGAACACGACTCTGTAACATCAACAAAAAGAAATGTAGGGTAGTAGCAGCGGGCTTAGACGTGACCTATTTACTTACCTCAATGATTTATATTGACTGTCATTGCGATAGCCTCTTCTCTCTCTCCCACTCTCTCTTTCTGTCTCTCTCTCTCTCTCTCTTTCTGGAAACTGTATCCTGGTAAGGGTACATGGCAGATCAAAGTATTTTTTCAAGGTCAAGGTCAAACGTGAACGTGGCAAACACGTACACAATTATACGCACGCGTGCGCTCGCATACACACATACACACAAATACACACTCACACACACATATACACTCATATTTGCATACGTGTGCAAGTATACATATATGTATATGTATGTGTATATATATATATATATATATATATATATATATATATATATATATATATACAGCAGTTGGGCAAAATGGAAACGCCTTAAAATGTTAAGCAAATCTATTTTAATATGGGGTAGGACCACTTTGGCAGTAATTACAGCTTGAGTTCTACGAGGCATGGACTCGTACAAAGTTTGAATTGTTTCTAAAGGAATTTTTGTCCATTTTTCAGCTTAAACAGTCTCCAGTTCTTGTAGTGATGATGGTGGAGGATATCGACTCCTTACTTGTTTTTCTAAAATGCACCATAAATGTTCAGTCATATTGAAATCTGGGGACTGTGATGGCCAGATAAGATGTTCAACTTCACTAGAATGTTCCTCGTGTCGTTCAGTAACAACTTTAGCTGTGTGAATTGGTGCATTATCATCCTGAAAGATTGCGTTTCCCTCCGGAAACAGTTCCGCGACCATATGATGAATTTGATCAGATAAAATGCTTAAATAGTCTTGACTATTAATTCTGCCATGAAGGGAAACCATTGGGTCGGCAGATTTCCAAGATATAGCCCCCCACCCACCAGATCATCACAGATCCTCCTCCACGTTTAACAGTTGGAAGAAGGCAGTCTGGGTCAAATGATTCTTTTGGCTGTCTCTACACCTACAGTCGGCCGGTGGTCGGAAATAAGGTAAATAACATTTTCTCGGAGACTTCTTTTCACGAAAAAAATTAAGAAAAAAATTTTGAAACTTTTTTTTCCCTCCGTCACCATCTCCCCACACCAGTCCGAAACGATTTTGACATTTTTTTTCTTTACTACCCACAAGGGGTTAAACATAGAGGGGACAGACAAAGGGATTAAGTCGATTACATCGACCCCAGTGCGTAACTGGAACTTAATTTATCGACCCCGAAAGGATGAAAGGCAAAGTCGACCTCGGCGGAATTTGAACTCGGAACAGATGAAATACGGCCACGCATTACGCCCGGCGTGCTAACGTTTCTGCCAGCTCGCCGCCTTCGACATATTAATCTCTCAAATGTAATGCTTATTTGTTCCCATTATTTTGAATTATTCAGGTTCAAGAGAGGTGTCCACAATATTTGCTAGTAACTTTGTAAATTTTTTACATACGGATTTGAAATGTTGTCAGAAGGTGCATTATATACCACTGGTTTATTTTATAATTTTAGCTGATCTTGCTGACTAAATTTGACTTTTATGGGGAGGTAATTTTAATTAACAGGTGTAAAAGCAATAACATTATGGATAAACACTAAAGTTGAAATTCTTAATGCATCTTACCTGTTTGATTTTTACTAATATTTTCCCAGATGGCAACCGACAAAAATTTTGCCACTTTTCAAGATGAGGTACATTAATTTGAATAAATTATAATACAGGTGTAATCGGTACAAGATTTTATTCTTTCGATAAATATTTCGTCCTCGGTGTGGAATGATTTTTTCCCGAGTTTTTTTTTTTTTTTTTTTTCTGGTGCATCTAACTTAAAAAACCGCCGCAAGCCACTTTTGTTTTCCAGAAAAGAAAGGTGGGAGGGTGGTGGAGAGCTCGAAGTTTCTTACTAAGGGAGTTTTGTTTCGCGATTTTTTTCTTTTCCAGGTTATTTTGCCCGCTTTCAACGAATGTGACATCGAAATCACGGGTTAACGGCTTCTTTTTCCGGCAAAAGAAAGATTTGGCTGCTATTTCTAGCATGCTCTGCTACCACGTAGCAGTAATTTGTGCTCACACCGAAATATTTACCAACTTTTCCTTCCATTTATTTTTTCCACCTTATGAAAGTCAATATTTTCTCTGTTGATATCCACCTCAGTTAATTTTGCTTTTCTCCCAGTTCAGTGCTTTCTGGAGGAAATGCGCTCACATTATCTCAAAGCTACGAGAATTCACTAACGTGATTTGTTTATTTTTTAAAAAGATTTCGTAGAGGGTTTAGGCCAGTTTAAACAATAAAGGGTTAAAAAGTGCCAAAACTAAAAAATCAGCATTTTGGGCCTTTTTGAGGGCTTTAGAACCCCAAAACTATAGTTTTTCTGTTTATTATTATTATTTTTGCTTAGAGTTAAAAAATGCTGATTTTATAGTTTTAATTTTCAAAGGGCCTTAAAAAGGCTAATTTCATAGTTTTGGCCCTTTTTAAAGGCTTTTAGAGCCAGAAAAGGGTGAAAAATACTAAAATGAAACACAATATTAGTATTAAACTAAAAAAATTTATTGATAAAGTGGCTTTAAAAAAATAAAAATAATAAAAATGAAAACACACAATATATGCAGTTCTATATTTAAGAGATGAGGAATTATGTACATTACTTACATTTGACGGATGTTTGCCCTCATCTTGTTTGTTTTTAACACGTTTCGGCTGATATACCTTCCAGTTTTGAAATTGTTGTTTGCTCTCACTAGTATTTTTTGAACTGCTTTTTTTCTTCCCATTTATGGGAGAACCAACGAGAAGTGCTATGCAAGCTGAACCAGCCAAGAGCAACAGTTATGCGGCTGCAACTAGAAAAG
>NC_043000.1:65735314-65740314 GCF_006345805.1 Octopus sinensis | reverse complement strand
AAACAATATGCAATGCCTTTCGGAAAGAAAAGACTGTCCTGGAATAAATATAGAAAATTCCCCCTGTTACTGAATGCGTACACAAATAGCAGCACAAGGAATACTGGCGGAACATTCCCATCAAAACATATGTCGGATATTGTTGCTTGAGACAGACAGGAAAAAGTATGTATCATCATAGAGGTTAGTTGTCCTACTGATGTGAATATCTCTTTGAAAATCAAAGAGAAAGAAAATAATTTTGGCCAACTGCTTCGAAACCTCCAGCTTCTATATCCGGATTGCAAATATGTATTTATACCAATTATAATTGGTTTAATATCAATTATAATTTGGTTTCGTAAGTAAATGTCTCACTGACAATCCGGATAAGCTTGGATTTTCAGAAAAAGAAACCAACCGACTCTCACAATACAAATGCAATCTGTAAGCAGAACAGTAGAACTATGTAAGACTTTTCTCAGGTTTAAAAGATGGAGCTCTTTATCTTTGTTAGAAACCAGCTCCTGCTTCAGATGAATAATTTAAATGAGACAAACATACATAAAAAAAGGGTCAAAGGTCATTCTTAGACCGTGGGCTCTTAAGACTGGTTTCCAGGATTCTGTGGCGTAAATATCCTGTACTGGACGAGACGTTGGCCCGTCGCAGGATTACTCATTTTCGCCAGCTGAGTGGACAGGCGCAACGTGAAATGAAGTGTTTTTGCTCAAGAACACAGGAATCGAAAGCACAACCTTAGGATCATGAGAGAAACACCCTAACTACTAAACCAAGCACATCCATCCATCCATATATACATGCATGCACACATACAAACACACATGCCTGAAACTGCATAGCCATACGTACGTATACAGTTGAAGAGTTTGCTTGGTATTGATTTCAGATTTTGGGCACAAGGCCAGCTGTTTTGGGAGAGGGGCCAAGTCAAATGCTACTTATTTTATCGACCACGAAAGAATGAAAGGCAAAGCTAGCTTCAGTGGGATTTGAACTCAGAACGTAGATACAGACAAAATGCTGCTAAGCATTTTACCCGTCATGCAAAACGACTCTGCCAGCTCGCCAGAGTTTGCCTGATATCAATCACAGAGACTGAACGTTTTCACAGTATTCGTCAGACGCATTTACACATTACTACTCTGTTTAATTAATGTTTCAGTTTACAAATTATATAACAAAACAAAATAAATCAAAATTTAAACAAAACCATACTTGTTCGCGTTTGACGGTTTTCCCTCACCAATGTGTGTGTGTGTGTGTGTGTCTGTGTGTGTGTGTATAAAATTATATATAATATACACATGCACGCGTATATATACATACACGCATACACACTCACATATACATGCACACTCAAACGTTTAAGATGGTATGATGAATTTTAGGGACATTTAGTTGCTATTTCTAACAGGTTGAGTTGCCTCTTCAAAGGCGTTTTGTGTCACTTTGTTCTCTATAGTAAGACTTGAAGACGATAAATTATCAAAAATATATGTACCTCATTAAATATGTAAATGTGTTTATACATACATGCACACACATATACATACAAACAACATATAAGTACGCATACATACATACACATACATACATATATACAAACACACACATATATATACATAGAAAGCCACGTACATACTACATACATGTATGCATGCCTGCAACGGTCTTTCCATACATATGTACATAATTGAAGAATGTGTAAATTCATGCATGTGCATTTTTGTGCATCTATTTATCAGTAAGTTAAATTAATGATTTCATTTGATTTTAATAAAAGTGTGTGTCTGTGAGAGAGGCGGGGGAAGAGAGAGAAAGAGAGTAAGAGACAGACACGCAGAGACAAAGACGGAGAGCGTACACAGTTCTTTATTTTCTACAAGGTTGCATTGACATTTCACGGAAGATTGTTGACTTATCAATAAAGAATATCGTTCGACCTTCATTAGCTAACGATGTTGTGTATTCATCTATTGATCACTTTCTTTCTTGTTAGGTTTTATTAAATTTAATTTTATTTAACGTTGAACTTTCAGATCTCTAACTATGGCAAAACAAATCACATGAAACAATTATCTTTTGTTTGACCGATCTGGATCCTAGAATATTTTTTCTTATTTCATTTTAACAAACATCTAAAAGAGATGTGTTGCCGATATGGAAGTCGTGCAAACAACGTGCAGTAGTGGTAGCAATTTCTTGGCTGGAACTGGGTTCCTGATCAGCTTCTCTCCCACCTGTATGTCCACATTCTATTTGTAATTAAATTTAATTAATTAAAATTTTAAGAATTTCTCCTGTGCCTTTATTTGAACCTAGTTGATCACCCTCCTCACTATGTATGTAGTTTTAACTGAAGCATATTGATGCATTACATAAACAGTGTAAGCATTGAGTTTGTTATATAACCAACTTCGAACAATACAGCAGTACAATAACAGGATATGGCACTGCGCTCTGAAAATAGATAATTTTAAATATGTGCATCTACGCCATTAAGTAGAAATAACCGCTTGTACAACATACAGCCCGCAGCAGGATCCGACCTGCTGAGACTAATTATTTGGTACGGTGAAGGATATATTAAAAGATATGTTATAACATGTAATAAAAATTTCATCAAGAATGATAGAGAAAACGATGTTCTGTGAATCACAGCAATTAAAAAATTTCTGCCTTGTCACGATTTATAACCATATAAACAAATAAATAAATAAATGGATAACTAACTCAATAAATAAATAAAATAGGAAAAAAATTGAAGCATTCATTTCTTTTAATTGAAAATGTAGTATGACCTGCAATGGTCTCATGATAGTAATATGACCTCTGATTTGTGTAGATTGTTATCTAACAGTTGTTGATGTCAATGTTGTGCTTACACTCACGCGTATACGAGAAGGATGGGATGCCGAAAAGTTCCTGGCTTTGGGTAAAAGAAAATTCAGGAGGATCAGGTAATTATGGTTTTATTCAACATATTCTCCTCTCAGAATCATACACTTATTGCAGCGGTCTTTGAGTTTTTCAAAGCTCTGTAAAAGAAGTCGGAAGGTTGGGCTTCCAACAAGGCATTTCACGATACCCTTAAAGCCTGGAACTTTCCGGTATCACTTCGTATATTCATCAACTCATTGATGAGCAAATGACATGTCATCCCGTTGTTATTATATGAAAATGTGTCGAGTCATGTGATATTTTCAATTCGTTATGTTTCACAGAAATGTAATAATTGCTCATTTCTTGCTTCTATGAACACTCGAAATTAAGACGAATGAAGGGAATTGATGGGAATGATATATCTACTCAATCATTCTCTGTCTAGTATATCGATAGTCCAAAATCAGCAAAGAATACTCGGAGCAACGAGTGTAACTTGACTGTTCGTCAACATTTACCATTAGATGCAAACTCTAATATTTTGAAGGTAAGTTAAATCGGATATTGAGATACTTTCAACAATATTAACATTAGCGTGGAATCATTAAAGCAGATTCAACAAAGAATCGAAATTCTGTTGCGATTTAGCCTGCCATTAAACTCATGATGATAATTTTGTTAATATAACTGAGTTTTCGCCGTACTTTGACTATACGACAGGGAAAAAAATGATAATTATGTATGGGGGAATCGAACCTACACCTAACATTTTTGCGATAAATGTGATGACCGATTACACCAACATATGCATCCATTTTTCCCCCTGTTAAATGTAGGAACTATGATTTTATGGCGGTAAGAGTGTAAACATTTGCGTATTCTGTGTAAGTTTTTTTACTTACGTAGAGTATGTACATTGGCTGTTTATATAAAAAATATAGTCCGAAATGAATGCTTTTTATATACGAAGTTAGAGTACAAGATAGTGTATTCGAAGTCTCACTGGCTATCTGGTTTATTCCAACAGTCAGTTTTGAAAAGCTACATACCTGTCAAAATTTCAAACACGGTTTAATGAGCGAAAGTAGATTTGTTAGTTAACAACCTTGAATATTTACCTGCCTTCTTAAAATCATCGATCAGATCAATCACTCGTTGTTGGATATTTTTTATCACTAAAAGTCTAATAAATGATTATTTCGTTGTATTCGTTCACAGAATGAATAATTATTCATTTACTAATTATTTTAATAAAGAATAACTATAAAAAATAAGAATGTAGAGCAGGTGGTGATGAGATTACGTAACATTAATGCTTTTCTTCAGAATATTAGCAGAATAATTAAAGTGAATAAATAGATTCAACTGATAAAGGAAAAGTTAACGATCTCAGCTTGCAGACGCAGCTCGTCGAGATTATATATAGTACACTAAATTGTTGCTATTTTTATCATTTACATAACAGCGCAATAGTGATAACATAGATGGTTAACACTAGCTTTGCCTCTGTTCGTTCAAATTATTCTCTTTCATAACTCCGTAGTTTTATTAGATCCAGCACTAAACTCTTTCCGAAACCTTATTTCCCAGCATGACATTTTTCTTCAATCTCTCTCATTTATGCTGACGGTATTTCTTCCCCAAGTATTAATTGCAACAGTTCAAATACAGTATTATTTAATTCGGATCATCTATAAGTATATCTAATTTCTTCATTTTCGTTTTTATTCATTTGTTAGTCAAAAGAAGATGTGCAATGCTTATGATATTTTCAGACCTTCCTTGAGTGATGAGATCGATGTTGGTTGTGCTTAGTGTGAACATTTGCCGGTCGGTGATTGTTGGGTGATCATGGTCTGGGAAAGAAATTCCACTGATTAAAAATTCAGGGAAAAATTATTTGAGAGGACAGTGCATAGTTTTAGATCTGACAGATGAGACATTATATATGATAAGGAGAAGAGAGACCAGTCTGTCGATTAAGTTTGAGTGAAAGCGGGGCCGACCCTATGGTAGCTGACGCTCTGAGCAAGTTAAAGTTTGGCGGCAACATAGGAGATTTACACAAGGAAGAAAAACTGTATATGTTGGGATTAAGTATTTATTACAATATA